>NW_006760394.1:3174493-3187925 GCF_000271605.1 Fomitiporia mediterranea MF3/22 | reverse complement strand
GACACAACAGTAAGTACTAATGACTTGAACATAGGAGAGTTGTAGGGTAGTAATAGGTAAGTCTTAATACTAATAGTCAGTAACAGTATAGAGGGGACCCAAAGGCTTAGTAAGAGGACCCAGGCTACAACTATTCTACACAACAGAAATACAGAACACAAGTACTAGAACATAGTCAGAACTTGTAGAACAGGCAGAGAGAGAGAGTGAGACAAGAGTAGAGTATATAGAGTAAGCCTAAGAGTACAGGACTACCTAGAGTAGACAAGATCAAGACTACAGGACTAGTCTGATCTTGTATGCCTATATATACTAAACTATACAAGAGTACTTAGAGAGTATGAGCTACTAAGAATGATAAGCTACAAAGAATGAAAGAAAGGAATGTCAAAGATAAAGGTACAAAGAATGAAGGGATGGACAAAGGGTAAGAGACTATAGAATGAACAGAGAATGAAGGAGTGGTCAAAGGAATAGAATGATGAAGTAAGGAAGGGTAGTAGTAAGAGTCAGTATGTATATAGTCTATAGACAGCACCCCTAAGGGACAGAAGTCCTGAGTTCCAGTATAGAAGGGTGTAGAACCCTTGGAACTGAAGGTAAGAGAGTAGAGAATTGTAACAACTGTCTCACCTATACTGGTTTAGTTGTTCTGAACAGAATGTTTAATTCTGTCCATCCTTCTGTCCATCCTTCTAACACCTTACCTTTACACTTATAGTAGTCTATAACTGCTCTATGTCATGTATTATTGTATTTAACATTGTACAATAGGTAGCTACCTACCTTCTAAGAACATAAAGCTTACATTTGAGCTCCAGATTCTCTCAGAACTCACTATTGTCTAACAAGTGTTCTAAGAGTTCACTTAGAAGAATGTTGTCTTTAAAAGCTATTAGTATTGATCTCAGAACAACTTACCCAGATCCTCTAGACACACTCTTAATAGTCCAGTTACAGAGTACAGGTTTGTCACTATTGTCCTCCCCTGTCTTAACCTTACATCCCTCACCACCTTACTAGTGTCAATCTTAAGTACTGGTTGAGGTAGAAGAGGTCAGTTGAGTCCACAAGGTACAGACACTGAGAGGGGTCAAGAGTGAGAAGGAATAGGTAGATCTGAGCAGAATGTGCAAGTTCTGAAGGTGACAATTAACAAGACAAGAGTAGTACAGAACAATGAAGCTGCACTTCAGAATAAGGTAATACAAGACAAGACAAGGCAAGATGGAACATTAACTGAGGAGACTGTCAAACTACACACTAAGAGTTACAGTAGAGAGTAACTTGATTACTGAAATGTATGAATTATATGAGAGTATTTATAGAATTTACAAGTCCTTTGTAACTACTAGTCCTTTGTGAACAATTTCACTACTGTCTCCTTTGTATCAACCTATCCAAAATTCCAGATCTGAGTCCTCTTTGTATCAATTGACTAATTGTCCAAAGGCTTGAGTCTTGCCTTTGTGGATCAGAACCATAGTCTAGAACCCAACTAATCTGAATTGAGCAACTAAGACTATTGTTTGGACAATGATGACATAATTGAAGGATTACTAACATAAGGATGATACAACTTTGATACAACTGAGCCCTTCCAATCAGAATGTATGAGAATGTATGTGTTGTATGAGTGTAACATCTCTCAGGTGTTTTAGAATGTGACTGTCCCTAGTCACACCTGAGGGTGTAAATTTGTAAACCAGTGCTCTTCATGTTTCAATCCTCTGCTTCTTTTTGAGTTTGTCCTTCTTCTTCAACCATGTTGTTGTTACAAGAAATAAACCAGGCCTACAACTGAGTACAGACCCTTGTACAAAGGATGCAGGAGTTGCTACAGTGTGTAAAGACAGTAGATTGGCTATTAACAGTAACAGAGTAGAGGGCAGAACTGGTACAGTTGTAGGTGAGTACTTGAGTGTTACATTGTCTCTGAGTCTTCTGACAAGATACTACAGTCTGATTAGGATACACACACTGTATCAAGTGTGTAGGCTGGCTTTGTACTTTCTGCACTATAGTAGCTCATACTTCAACTTAATACATGAGTGTTACAAATTGATACAGAGTACAGTAGCCACAAGGATGCTCTAATTGGTGAACCACCTCAAGGGTATGAAGATACTATGGCTGTCAACAAACCAAGCATTACTCCTCTGACAGGGCTGGTAGTAGAGGTCATAGTTCTGAGACTGTCTAATATGGTTAGACACACTGTCTAGGATGCTGAGACAGGTGCTCCTATTAGTGAACTGAACATTCTGCTAGGATCTGAGCTAGAGTATGAGTTGACTGTGTACTAAGTACACAAGCAAGACCAAACGCCAGATAACAAGAAGTTGGACACATTCCTTTGTGAGTAGTAGGGAGGGTGACTAGACAGTCAGGATGATAAGGCAGACAACTCAAGCAGTACATATGCCTTTCTTCACTTATTAATAATTTGACTGACTACTACTGGTCACTTGATTTAGATTCAGATTACATATACTTGGGCAGGAGGCATTCTGTGTTGTACAAATCAGATTTTCATGAGACAAACTGGGTAGTAGAGGAGGTGGAAAACAGGCAGGTCAAGTTACAGTTCTGGGACAAGTCTCTAGTACTAGAGTCAGTGTCAGACAGTAGCCTGATGTGTTTGACAAGCTAGTAGTGTAGTAATTGTGTCTGTCAGTATGTAGCATACATTCAAGAGTATGGTGAGACAATTACATACTCAGTATACAAGAGGAGCAAGATCTGTTACTCTCTTGTAAAGACTAGTAAGGTAGTAAGGGATGTAAGGTTGAGGCAGGGAAGGACAATAGTGATGAGCCTGTACCCTGTAGCTGGACTGTCAAGGGTGTGTCTAGAGGATCTGGGTAAGTTGTTCTGAGATTAATACTGATAGCTTTTAAAGACAACATTCTTCTAGGTGAGCTCTCAGAACACTTGTTGGACAACAGTGAGTTCTGAGAGGATCTGAAGCTTGAATGTGAGCTTTGTGTCCTTAGAAGGCAGGTAGCTGCCTATTGTACAATGTTGGATACAATGATACAGAATGTGGAGCAGCTACAGGCTAGAATGGGCACAAAGGCAAGGCATTAGAAGGATGGACAGAATTAGGTGTTCTGTACAGAACAACTGAACTAGTGTTGGTGAGACAGTCAATGTAAAAGCTGTATGTAGAAGCAGTAAGATATAATCCCTCTCTGTAGTTTTGAATAGTATTTTCTGTATGTTCATAGTAATGTATAATGTTTCTAAAAGCACAAGTGTAACAATAGTAAGGTAATATAGAGTGACTCAGCATTAATAGGTAAACAACAGTAGTAAGGCCATATGTATACTGAAAGTAAGGCAGATTAACAGAACAAGGTCAGAACAAAAACAGAACAAAAACAGAACAAAACCAAAAGGAAATAGAGTAAGGACAGAACATAAATAGAACAAAATAGAATAAGAATGAGAATGGAACAAGAACAAGAACAGAACAAGAACAGATGTTAAAGTCTTAATACAGGATGACTTTGAGACTACTGTGACCAAAGAATGCAAAGTGGTCTAAAGGGCTGCTAGACAAAAACCTGAGTACAAAAAACCTAGTAGGAAAAAACATACTACAGGGAAAACCATACAGGTTCAAAGTGTAAGTCTAACTATAATCTACAATTAATTGAATGCAAAATTAAAGAAAAGCAGAACATAGAGTAGAACAGGATTGGAACGTTTGTCTTTAGTTGGAGTCAGAGTCCTTGGAAGGCTTGTTTGATAGTGGTGGATTGTCAGTGTTGTTGATTTCATCAGCTGGACCGAAGTTTTTGACAAGACACATGACTGGAATTGAGAGTGTTACACAGGCAAAGTATGGAACAAGGCAGAACACTGTGATACAAAGACAGGAGACCAATCTATTGAGTTCAGCTACAATATAGGATCCTCCTTGTGTACAACAGACTACTATGTATAGTCTAAGGTAGTGTGGCTTAGTTTTTCGTCCAAGGTCCATTCATGATTTGGAGTTACATATGAGGACAAGTTGACTGGGTTCAAAGTTAAAATCTTTGATTGAGTGTTTGTGTGTTTCTTCAAATTGTTGGAGAGAAGCAATCCAGTCTTCATGGACACATTCTGTGATAGCTTGAAGATTGGCCAGACATTTCTGGAGTTGTTGTGCTCAAGTTGTAATGAGTTCTGTTGTTGTCATGATTTTGTCTAGTGCTAGGGCAAGATACATAGCTTCTGTAATATCAAATAGGAGAAGTGGTTCAACACTATAGACAATAAAATAGGGGGACATACTAGTTGCATGCCAGATTGTGATCTGATCCAACCAAAAGACAGAATGTGTGTGTTCATACTATTGTAGCTCATTCCCTTTGGCAGCCTTCATAAGGGCTTCCTGTATGTCAAAGTGGCAGTGTTCAATAATACTATTAGTTCAAGAGTTGTATGTACTAATACAGATGTGATTAATGTAGTATTGGTTGTGAAGCCAATCTAGTGTGGCAACAAACAGGGTTCTGTTGTTAGTAACAAGTTCTAAGCATACACCAAATTGACAGAGAATATCTTCAAAAATGAATTGTCTGATACTTTGTCCAGTTTCAGAACAGAGTAAGTGGAACTCAGGGTAGCTGGAGAGTGTGTATTAAGTGTGAACAATGTATTGGAACCCTCCTACTTTCAGTATGAACTTAGTGTCAATGTGTACCTTGACAAATAACAGGGCAATCTTCAGAATACTGGGAGGGATCAGGATTTGAGTTGTCTGACAGAGTTGGCATTTGTAGCAAGTGTGAATGTAGTACTTAACATTGGGTCTGAGGCTAGGCCACCAGAAGCAGTCAAGAAGTCTAGCCTGGACAGAGTAGACTCCTTTATGTCTGAGATTGTTATACACAGTCTTGACAAGATTCTATTGTCAGTTAGGTTCTACTATAAGTTAGTGGTTACTGTTCTGGGTTTTCTGCCACAGTCAGCCAGTCTTGACAAAGAAAGTGTATAGTGAACAAAGGTGGTGAATTTGTGATTTTCCATCCTGGGCAGTCAGAGGCATGTTTCCAGAAAGGTCTTGACTTGTCTGAGACAATATTCTCTAGCATGTATACAATTGGTTGTCAGAAATGTCTCAGAAGGTTTAGTATTGTTTGGAACAGTGAACACAGAACTGTAACAGAAGGTGTAAGCTTGGTTGATCCATTCCTCAAAGTCATCTTCTTCTTCTGGGTTGGCTTCAGTGTACAGACATTGAGACAGTCCATCAGTACAAGCAAACTGTAAGGCTAGAACGTGTCAGAACTCAAAGTTAAACAGTAGGATTCCAGCAATCCATCTGTTGATTGTGGCATTCAGTTGTAGGTCTGGGTTATTTATTATACCCTTAATGTAGACAGCATCCATTTCCACTACTAACTTCCTTACTCTGATAAGGTGAATTTGTAGGGCATAGAGTGTACAGAACAATCTGAAGAGTTTGATCTTAGCTTAGGAGTATTAGGATTGTACTTTGTTCCAGTTAATCAATCCAAATCAGTTGATTCAACAACAACTGTCAAAGTGTTCTTGTCCAAGATAGAATCCTACACTAATAATAGATGAGTCTACAGTAACAATAACCTCTATGTCTGACTCATAGTCAATAGTACATAAGGTAGGGCTATTAATAACAGTGTCTTTGAGTTTGTCCATTACTACCATGTGTTCTGAACAGAACTCAAACAGAACATCATGCTTGGTCAAATGTGTGAGTAGTCTAGCAAGCTGAGCAAAATTTCGAATAAACATGTGGAGGACACCTGTGGTTCCAAGGAATCCTCTAACTTTGGAGACAGATTAACATGCAGACTAGTCACAGATTTTCTGGACTTTTGAATTGTCTGGCTCCCTTCCAGCATAGGTACACTTATGGCCTAAGACAGTTGTGTACAGTTGGAACACACACAGCTTCAGACTGGAGAACGTTCTGTGGACTACTTTGACTTACTGTATGACATAGTTTAGGTTGTAAGTGTGTTCCTACACAAATTGTTGGATACTAGGGTTTCCAGGAATGGTTTTGTACATTCTGTCCAGAAGTTTGTATCTTGTAGTTCTGCCTTTGACATAGACATCATCAGTGTAGGGTTGTGTTGTATTAGGAATTTCGTCCTGTAAAATAAAAGTAATATCACTGTGTATAATTTGAAAAGAATTAGTATAACCCATCAGAATAACAGTAAGTTGGAACATTCTGAGTGGTGTCTGAAATGTTGTAAGATTGTAAGAGTGTTCATTAAGAGAGTATTGGTTGAAGGCAATGAAGAGATCTAGCACAGAGTAAATGGCCCTTCCAGAGAAGGATTCAACAACCTGTTCAATCATTAGAGGTATGGATGAGTCTTGGATCGAAACTTGGTTGAGTTCCTAGAGGTTGTAGACTAGGCACAGAGACTTTCTGTCTTTCTTTACTATAGTAAACTATCAGGAACAGTAAGATAAGTTTGATGGCTCATAAACTCTGGTGACAATTTTGTCTTTGAGAATTTTCACAACTGTGTCAAGGTTTCCCTGTAGAATCTGGATGTTCCTTTGTACTTATGGAATATGTAGAACAGTCAGAATCAATATTGGATCAAAGTATTCCAGGTCTAGGGTGCCTTTCTCAAGCTTGTTCCAGGCAAAGGTGTCCTCATACATTAAAATCAGGTTGATCAAAAGCTGACACTCTTCTAGCCAGAGGAAGTTGTATGGATTGATGTCAAGAGCTTCCATACATTCTTGTGTGAAACAGTGTGTTGGGACAAACAGCTTGGGGTGTAGTGGTAGTTCTGGCATGTTCTTCAACAGATCAGAATGCTTCTGTCAAATGATCTGAAACTCTTCTGGGAGAGTTCCAGCAACTAGTCTAACCTTCTTTACTACCTTCTTGTATGCAAATACATTTTCTCTAGGGCTGTCAAGTGTGTATAGAACAAAGGGGTCTAATCCTAGGGCAGCTGACAGGGTGACTAGACAACTAAGGAGTGGATTGACTATGGTAGAGACTAGTGTGTGTCTATTGTAGGATAGTGTGTGTATGTTAGGAATTACAGTTTTAGTAGTATCAGAACTTGAATCAGAATACTGTTTGTCCTAAACACTAAGGGGCTGATTGACTAATATAGGAGTTGAGAGATCAGTGATTACTATGAATCCTTGTTTGTTATGTTTCTACAGAACAGTTTGTGTTCTGGTCATAACTTAGCACTTCTGTTGACAATCTGAGGGATCTAATAGTGTTATAGATTGGTTACTGTTAATGAAGTCCTTTGTTTTGCATTCTGTGATAGTGAAGAATGGTCAGCCTAGGAGTGCCTCAAACAGGGCTTGACAAACAACTTGAGCTTGGAGGGTGATGTTGACTCTAGCAATATTGATCTTTATGTTCTTAACAGTACCTAGTGTTAGCACTTGTCTAGAGTCAGTAGTTTCAAGTATAATTGCAAGATTAGAACACAGATGAATTCTGAGACATTTCCATACATCCTTACAAATGATGCAGAGTGTTGCTCCTTGGTCTAGAATATAGTGGATTTCTTCAGTATCTTTGAAGATGGCTTTAACTGTACATAACAGTATAGCCTGTTCTACAACTGACTCTAGACTCTACACATGCTGTGAGACTTGAGCTACAATTGTATCTTTGGAAGTTGTTGGTTCTAAGGGTTCTATTGAGACAAGGTGCATGGTAGTGTTCAGAACTCACCTAGCAGATGACAGTTCCTTAACTTGCTTTCAGACATCAGGTGCAATTGACAACAGCTCCTTCAGAGTGAGGCTGATACTAGAGTCTAGAATGTAAGAGACCATCTGCTAGACAATGACAGGGTCTTTAATAGGAGAGAGATTACAGTACTAATATAGTTCTAGTAGTAGTCTGATAGTAGGCTTGTTAGTGTGCTTTGATCTGTCATGCTTTAGGGCCTGGCTTACTTTGGTAGGTAGTGTAGACTTTGGTTCCAGCTTAGGTTCCTTGTCCTTCTTCTTTAGAACACTTGTTGTTCTGTGCCTCAGAACCTCTACTCTGTCAAACTTGAGCTTCTTACTAGTAGTAACTTTCTTCTTTACCTCTCTAAGTAAGACTTTGAGTCTTTCAACCTTGTATTCTGCTTCTAAGACTTCTTCAATATATGTGGCTAGAACAGTAAACAATGTTTAGAATACTGGTGCTAGTTTTGCAATTTTGAGGAAGGACACTATATACAGTAGTGTGTCTTGTACATCTCAGGAGACTTGGGCACACTTTCTAGGATTGGTTGTGTGATACTGGTTGAAACAATCTATAAGTAGTCAGCCTTAGATTGTTGACAGAACAAACAATCTGTCAGGGAGAACAACCTTTCCAGATGTGTTCTGGATACACTTTCTATTGTGAATGAACTCATTAACCTTCAGACACAAGCAAATGAAGTATCTGTCTTCTCTACAGAAGGAGCAGTTTGTGTTACAGAGCAGCCCTGTAGATTGAGCAGATTGTATAGATTGTGTAGATTGTATACCTGTGTTTCCTACAAACAGGGAACTAGTCTTGTGTTCAAACAAGTCTAACTTGCTTTAGAATGAGTAGAGCAAATCAAGAATAGTAGCTATGTTTGTGTCTTCTTTCTTTATCAGAACAGTTCTAGAACTTGTTGTTCTAGTCACATTGACTATCTTTCCTAAGCATTACAAAGCTATACCTCCTTACATAAGCTTGGCAGCCTTAACAACTTCAGTGTATGTGTAAGCCATACAACTGTCATAGTTAGAGTTGTAGGCTAGCAAACAGAGACTTAGCTAATCTTTGAAGGTACTCATAATACTGTTGAGGAACACTTTATTCTAATCTTCTTCTGTAATTTCTTTCTTTGAGACTAGGAAGCTTACTATCTTCTGGAATTTGTACTAGTACTCTACAAACTCCTCTCAGTTCTGGATTCTAGTAACAACCTATTATTGGACCAGGATACAGAGGTCATTCTTTGTATAGTAGTAATTACAGTCAAGGGACAGGTATAATCTGAGAATTACTACTCAAGCAGCTTGCTAATCTGAGGCACTGTCTGTAGCTTCAGGTATTGAGGCCCAGATCTCAGAATCAGATTGGTTAGCATAATATTTTACTCTCCAGATAAGCTGTTGATCAGAAAGTTGGAACTCATCTTCAATCATTTCTACTTCTTCAAGGAACCAAGGCAGGTTCTGTATGTTGGTTCCATCATAACAGGGAGTATTACAGCTTGTTCAGTGTAGGGGCAGGCTAGTCTGTCCTCAGATTGTAACTGGTAGAGTATTCAGAATATTGGTTGTGGCTGGCTAGCCACTCAGAGTACTGGCTGTAGTAGGCAAGCTGCTTGGATTATTCTGTAAGCTCATCTGTTAAGACTAGGAACTTATTAGATTGTTCTGTGTACTCAGAACTGTTAGAACAATCAGAATTGGTAGAAATGCTAGAGTGATTGTGTGGTCCTCTTCTTGAACAGACAGAACAGGAGACACAGAACAAGTAGAGTTGTGTATAAAGGTTGATAGAAACAAACTAGGGAACAAACTATGAAATGTGGATAGTAAAGCTGAGCTGGATTACTTAAGAGGTTGTACAGAAACCCCTTCAGAAACAGGACTGGGTGTGTAGGATACAGGTTGTGAGAGGTCACAGTCAACCAAATCTAATTCAGGTCCAGAATCTGATTCTTCTGTGATTGAGTTGGTGCACTCTTAGTAGCACTACCACCTGTTGGCTGCTTAGCCTACTCAAGACACCTTGAGAAACCCTCCTTACAGTAGGCTCCAAAATGTCAATCTTAAGTACCAGTTAAGGTAGAAGAGGTCAGTTGAGTCTGTAAGGTACAGACACTGAGAGGGGTCAAGAGTGAGAAGGAATAGGTAGATCCAAGCAGAATGTGTGAGTTCCAAAGGTGACAATTAACAAGACAAGAGTAGTGTAGAACAACAAAGCCACACTTTAGAACAAGACAATACAAGACAAGACAAGGCAAGATAGAATGTTAACTGAGGAGACTGTCAAACTACACACTAAGAGTTACAGTAGAGAGTAACTTGATTACTAAAATGTATGAATTACATGAGAGTATTTATAGAATTTACAAGTCCTTTATAACTACTGGTCCTTTGTGAACAATTTCACTACTGTCTTCTTTGTATTAACCCATCTGAAATTCCAGATCTGAGTCCTCTTTGTATTGATTGACTAATTGTCTGAAGGCTTGAGTCTTGCCTTTGTGGATCAGAACTATAGTCTAGAACCCAACTAATCTGAATTGAGCAACCAAGACTATTGTTTAGGCAATAATGATGTAATCAAAGGATTGCTAACGTGAGGATGATGCAACTTTGATGTGACTGAGCCCTTCTGATCAGAATGTATTAGAATGTATGTGTTGTGTGAGTGTGACACCAGTCTTTGTAAGAGAGTAACAGATCTTACTCTTCTTGTATACTAAGTATGTAATTGTCTTACTGTACTCTTAAATACATACTATGTACTAACAGACACAGTTGCTACACCTCTGACTCATCAAAGGTGTCAGGCTACTGTCTAGTACTGACTCTAGTACTAGAGAACTGTTCCAGAACTGCAACTTGACCTGCCCATTTTTAACCTCCTCTACTACCTAGTCTGTCTTATAGAAGTCTGATTTGTACAACACATAATGCCTCCTGCCTAAATATATGTAATCTGTATCTAGATTAAGTGACTAGTAGTAGTCAGTCAAATTGTTAATAAGTAAAGAAGGGACTATGTACTACTTGAGTCATCCTCCTCATTATTCTGACAGTCTGGTAGTACTCCTTATTACTCATAAAGGAGCACATCTAACCTCTTGTTATCTAGTGTTTGATCTTGCTTGTGTACTTAGTATGTAGACAACTCATACTCTAACTTAGAACCCTACAGAATGTCCAGTTCACTTATAGAAGCACCTGTCTCAGTATTCTAAATGGTACACTTAACCACATTAGACAGTCTTAGAACTACAACCTCTACTACCTACTTTGTTAGAGGAGTAATGCTTGTATTAGATTATACTCTAGATTAGGAAATCCCTAATTGCCTTATATAGAGTTACTACACTTTGAATGTCTTAGACTATCAGACTTTACTATATAGTATATAAGGTAGACACTTGCTTAATGTCTCAATAAGAGAGAGTACTCAGGGTACTCCTACTATACTAGTTAAAAGGTTATGAGTCTTAGTGCCTATTAAATACCCTTATACACTTGCTCTTACAGAACACCTTTGCCTCCTACTAGACTACCAAGCCCTAGACCTCCCTCTCCCCCTAAACCCATTACAATGTTGTCTACAACACATACCTTTGTTAATACTATAATGAAGGACTCTAATGTTACAAAGTTCTTTAAGGGAACAGAAAAGTTGGCTAGTGTAAAGGAATACAAGATATAGTACTTACACATACACAGTACACTCACTACCATAATGCTCTTAGACTATCTAGAGCACAATCCCCCTTCCTCTAATGATGCTAGCATACATACAGGTAATGTTTTGTATCATTGTATAACAAAAACAATAACTGATACAATTTATACAAACTTCACAATGTATACAAGTGTTAGAAGTCTCATGAAGGCACTTTCTGAATAATACAATGTTCAAACAACAATGACACATACTGTAAACATATCTATGTTGTTTACAGTAAAAGGGTATGTATCATAGTTTGATAAGACATTAGACAACATTGAACAAATCTATAAGCAGTTGTCTGTACATAATAAAGCCCCTAATGACAATATGTACATCTCAGCAATTAACCTTGTTACTCCTCATAAGTATAGATGGGTAGTAACAATGCTAGACAGGCAGATTACCTATTATAATCAACTACTAACAGTTACAATAGCTCAGAAAGATGTTCTGACACTAGCTAAGTTGATACACAAATTACAAAACACATATACTAAGTATTATTCTTAGTACTCTCAAACAAAACAAGATACTAAACAAGACAGCCTACAAACGAAAGGCAAAAGTGTAGCTAAAGGCAAAACAAAGCCTTATAATAAAGTTAAATGCTACAACTGTAATAAGTATGGGCATATGTTAAAAGACTGTCAAAATCCTCCAACAAGCAAAACAATGGAAGCTCAAAAGAAAAAGCATAGGCAAATGGCTACTGCTTCTACTACTACTACTATGTTATCTCAATCTGCACTTAATACAGTAGTATTCATTAGAGACAATAACAAAACAGTATTCATTAAAGATGTTAATGAAACACTAATGCTAGAGTCTGCAATTACAGAAGCCTCAGCATCAAGTTCTAGTAGCTTACCTGTTCAATCCACTCTATCTACTGAATCAGATGTATTTTCAGTATTAAAAGTACAAGAGGATGGTGTTATGCAAGTAGACAACTTCATAAACTCATTTGACAATATGAAAGAAGTCATTGAGGAGTTCAATATTAATCCAAACATATGTATCAATACAATACATTGTAATGATACTGAACTAATACATTGTATTAATATATTAGACTCTGGTGCAAATGTACACACTACTCCATACTTGTTCTGTCTTACAAACGTTCAGAACTCAACCCTAATAAACATTACAATTGTAAATAAATTATCATTCACACTTAGTAAAAGTAGAGTAATGACATTTAACATAAAACTATGAGACAAAGTTAATGAGCATACTAAGGTGAATATGATTTCACTATAAAATGTATACTATCATCCTAATCTGAACTTCACACTTATTAGTAAAGCACTATTATACAAAGTAGGATATGTTTTAACAAAAACAAACAATGAATGTATTATTTATTCTCCTGCTCATACAAAGATTGGTGAAATACATGTGCAAAATAACTTGTATATGATAGTTTCTCATCATAATAAATGATCTATTAACACAATCACTATTGTTGATTTACATTAATGAATGGGTCATGGTAATTTTGATTACTTGTGCAAACTCATACAAGAGTATCCTGAGATTATAAGTCAAAGGATAACAGACAATAAAAATGTGCAGTGTACAGATTGTATCAAAGCAAACATACAACACAATGAAATACCAAAAATACAAACAACACCTCTTGTACAATGTTATGGAGATCATCTCCACAATGATATTTGGGGACCTGCCCTAGTACAAGCTTATGACAAGCACAAATATCTTTTTACCATTGTAGATGATACTACACAATGGGTAACTATGCTACCTATACAGTATAAAAGTAACACTTTCACTAAATATGTAAAGCATACAACAAGACTCTTTACACAGTACAGTATAAGAGTTAAGACTCTCTAAAGTGATAACAATACAGTGTTCCTAAGTAAAGACTTCACTATGTATATTGAAAGTCAAGGAACAATACATAGATTAACAGTACACAATACACTACAGTAGAACAGAGTTGTAGAATGTATGCATAAGACTATCTTT
>NW_006760394.1:3169514-3174200 GCF_000271605.1 Fomitiporia mediterranea MF3/22 | reverse complement strand
AAGTCAAAGGATAACAGACAATAAAAATGTGCAGTGTACAGATTGTATCAAAGCAAACATACAACACAATGAAATACCAAAAATACAAACAACACCTCTTGTACAATGTTATGGAGATCATCTCCACAATGATATTTGGGGACCTGCCCTAGTACAAGCTTATGACAAGCACAAATATCTTTTTACCATTGTAGATGATACTACACAATGGGTAACTATGCTACCTATACAGTATAAAAGTAACACTTTCACTAAATATGTAAAGCATACAACAAGACTCTTTACACAGTACAGTATAAGAGTTAAGACTCTCTAAAGTGATAACAATACAGTGTTCCTAAGTAAAGACTTCACTATGTATATTGAAAGTCAAGGAACAATACATAGATTAACAGTACACAATACACTACAGTAGAACAGAGTTGTAGAATGTATGCATAAGACTATCTTTAACAGTATATATATGTGTCTGTTATTAGCAAAGTTACTTATGAAATTCTGGGTATATGTAGTACAATATCAAACGTTTATTCATAACAGAACACTGAGAGTTGCTATTAATTTTGTAACACTATATTACAAACAGTATAATGAACATTATCAAATAGATAATATATGAGAATTCAGTACATATTGTATTATACAGAATGAATGAATGTATAAACTACAACCTAGAGGCCAATACACACAATGGCTAGGTTATGATAACAACAGTAAAGGTCACTTAGTGTGCCATAATAATAAAGTTACTGTTGAACATAATGTACAATTCATAGACAAACTAATGTCTAGGATTGAAGGGGAGAATAATTATAATGATGATACATCAAACAATAATAAAACTCTTCCTAATAACAATAATAAAGATAAAGAACCTGTCATACAACACTCTACACAAGAGCAAAGACTAGTTAAACAAACTATAGGTTTAAATTACAAAGACAATATAAACCTAGCTATGTATCTAACAGAATTTAACAAATTCCTCAACAAAATCTATAACAATACATTAATGTATTACAATGCTATAACACGTATAGACAAAGAACAGTGGATTAAAGCTATGAAGGATAAAATACAGTCACTTTAACAACAAAACACATAGATATATACTATCCTCCCTACAAATACAAATATAATTGGAACGAAATTTGTCTATAAAATCAAAAGACTGGCTAACAGCTGAATAGACAAATACAAAGCACAATTTGTAGTGTAAGGATACACTCAAAAGAATAGAATAGACTTCTATTCTGACAACTTATTTGCTCTAGTAACAAAACTATCAACAGTACAATTATTGTTATCTTGGGCAGCATTTAAGAACTACAAAATACATTAGATAGATGTAAAATCTGCATATCTTTACAGAGAACTAAATGAGGACAAACTCATTTATGTGAAACTACTGTCAGGCAGGCTACTTATGGATATTAAACCTGGACAGGTGTTATGCTTAAATAAAGCATTATACAGATTGAAACAAGCAGGTAGACAATAGTATAAGAAGATTACCAAACTACTGCTTAAGATCGGATTAGAACAAGCTAATTACAATCACACTGTATTTTATAAGAAACAAAATAATAAAACAATTCTTGTAACATTTATACACATTAACAATATTACAATTATTGGCAAAACTATTACTATAATAACAGCATTTAAACATGCATTAAGACAACACATTACATTTACTGACAGTAACAAAATACATTGGTTACTTGGTATTGAAATAAGCCAAGATAGACCTCAACAAATGATTAGCTTACAGTAAAAGCATTATATTGAAAGTATAATCAAGTGTTACCACTTCAAAAACGAAAAGGCACTACAAACACCTATTACTCCTGGAATAGATCTATCTAACAATACAAACAATATGTACAATATGAACAAAAGTAATAATGAAACAATACTATACATGAATATGGTAGGATTGTTAAGATATGTTACAGATTACACACAGCCAGACATATCTTATATTACTGGGCAATTAGCATGCTACTTACAAAAGCCCCAAATGTATCACTACAAAGTAGTGAAACATTGCTTTACATATTTAAAATATACAACAAATTGCTGGCTTCAACTTGGAAGCACAAATGCTTTAAAACTACATGGCTATTGTGATGCAGATGGATGAATGACAGAAGGACATAAATGTAAGGATTTGATTTACTGGTTTGTATTTTATTATTACTACATTGCTGATTGCATCAGATCATTGTACAGTAGGACCCACAAGCACATATATTCTCATTATAGTTAGTTACACTTCCTCCTCATGTATCTACATGTGTACTACCCTATAAAAGACAGTATTGATTACTAGGTAAAGGGGATTCTTTTCCCCTGACCCCTTGCTCAAGTACTAGGTTATCCCAGTCAGTAGTTGAGTGAACTAAGGGCAATTAGAATTCTCTTGTAAGGAACAGTGAGTTTCCTTACATATTTTTGACTGTACCCACCTAGCACTAAAACCCCTTGCTGGACACTAAGGAACCAAAGGGGCTGATCAACCCTAGGTCTCCCTTGTTGTCTAGTACCTATCAGGAATTTTTAGTGAGTAAAGTTACAATTTTCAAGTAGAAACAGAGACTACTTACTGGATTGGCCCCTAGTAGGTTCACAATGCTTTGAAACACTACAGAATGCTTCTGGAACACATTAGCACATATTAATATGGACCAGTACTAGATACACTAGAGGTTTGCATCAATTGGATGGGTCAAGGACTAGGTATCTGTGACAGTGAAAAGGAACAAACAGGTGTGTATTGAGTTTACAGACAATAGACAACAAGATTACCCATTAGTTATTAATTACAATGTGGCTGCCAAGCCTTGACTGACAATTCCCAGAGGGTACCCAAGTCTGGATATTGATACTAACATGTTAGAATGTAAGTCCTTGTCCCTTGTGGGCTGGAGGCAACCCAATAAACTTATTCCAGGTGATAAGTCCTTGTCTATACAAGGCTAGAGGCACCCTGATGAACTAGTACATACTAATAATGTAGAACTAAGGCATGTAACTGTACTAGTACATATAGTTAGACAAACACACACTGTAGAGTAGAAACTAGTGAGTACTCACACTACTAGGCTTGCAGAAATAGCAAATACTAGTACAAAGAGTAAAGATGCTCAGGCAATTGGATTCAAGGATTTGTCCAATCAAGTACAGAAGGTTGAGTTTGAGGATTCAACTCACCAAGTACAGGCAATTGAGCTTGAGGATTCACTCTATCAATTTTAGGCTACTGAGTTTAAGGATTCACTTGATAGAGGACAGGTGATTTGGTTTGAGGATTCACCAAGTTAATATAGAGAGCTAACAGTGAGCATCAAGGAATTTGCAAGCTAGTACAAGAGTTACAGAGTGTATATAGTCAGTATCAGTGAGAGTATGAATAAGTATCTAGTGAGCACACTTACTTTAGAACAGAAACACATTAACAACAGTAATGTAGAGGGTAATGAGACACTTAAGACCCTTTTAGACAGTAAAGAAAACAGCCAGGACTCAAAGGACAAGAGTAACAGACAAGGCTAGGAGAGCTAGGCATCAGAATTACAGAGATCTGATAAGGAACAAGATTTCCAGAAGGCAAGTAAGACCTTTAGACACATTGTAAGAGCCAGAGTGATTAAGATAGACATAGAACATGTCAGCCCATTCCACAGTTTGATAGACATTGAAGATTTGAATAAGAGAATGTACAAGTTTGATAGAATGTATCAGGAAGAGGAGAAAGCAACTCCTTCATCAAACAAGAGTAGACTCAATAGTATAGTAACAGAAAAGTGTGAAACACTTCAGACAGGCAACAGAACAAAAGCCAGACATGTTATAGTACCAACAGACAGTAGAGATTAGAACTATTAATTTAAGAGTGTAGAAGAAACACTCAAGAGTCCAGACAAACTATTACATTTGTAGAAAGCAAAAGGAAAGTGCAAAGTAAAAGGAATACACAAAGTACAAGGAACAGAACAAAAACCAGAACTGTCAGACATTCAATATGATTGTGAAATCGATTCAGACTATCTAAGCAAAACAGACATTGTATCAACAGAACAGTACTTTGAGGATAGCAAAAGTGAGTGCATATTAGAACTACAAGGATCAGTACTTGATCCAGAGGGTGAAAATCAAGCATACACCTATAAAATCAAGTGTTTAACCTTATACATAGTAGATATTGACTACACATTGTACAGGAGCAATGTACAGGAGTACTACAATGGATATGACACTCTAGCCAGGTCTAGGAGTAAGAGAGAAAGTGAAATACCTAGATATATACAGTCTCAAATGGAAATACTAAGTTTTTCAGGTTATTAGAGTATACATTACATTAAATCAGTGAACAAACAATCCTATAGTAATACTTTGCAATTGAAAGCAGTCCTAGGCAAGGCATACACTAGTGGTATTAGTGAGAACAATATTGATTCAGAGCACAGTAAACAACACAGTTCAAAGCTACATATTGAGTACAGTAAGTATACAGTATATGACAAAAGTATTGCACAGGTGAAAAAAAATATATAACTTCCCCAAAACACAATAATATTACACTCTGTAAATTGGTACTTGTAGTCTAGCATTTTATGAATACAACACTCTATAGAGTATTAAATTCCTTTCAAAAATGAGTGAAAGCAGAGAAGAATACAA
>NW_006760394.1:3138468-3168501 GCF_000271605.1 Fomitiporia mediterranea MF3/22 | reverse complement strand
CAGTTGAAAATGACCTTTTTTGTATTCTTCTCTACTTTCACTCATTTTTGAAAGGAATTTAATACTCTATAGAGTGTTGTATTCATAAAATGCTAGACTACAAGTACCAATTTACAGAGTGTAATATTATTGTGTTTTGGGGAAGTTATATATATTTTTCACCTGTGCAATACTTTTGTCATATACTGTAAGAATAGCTCTAACCATAGTTCAAGAACAAACAATGGACACAAGCATAGCAAAGCACTGAATAATGTTTAGAAAGGCATATTTGCATCAGTAAGGCCTTCAGAGAGCCTAGCAAAGAATAGCTATGTATACAGAGCAATACAGAGCTCTAGAATACAGAGAAAGGGAAATTTTGACTCAGGATCAGACCCAGACAGTGATAATTCAGATTCCTCTTCATCCAATGACTACAATCAAAGTAATGCTTTATTCAAACTGTCAGACATTGATTCGAGTAATACTGAAGCTACTAAGAAGTGTAAGAAACACTTGAGGAAGAAACAGAACAAAGAACTCCTCAAATTGAAGATACAGATACACAGTACAGAACTAATAGCTCCTACAGTATACTCAGGTGAACCAGACTTGCAGAAGTACACAAAGTTTGTTATTGAAGTCAATCAGTACATGAAACAATCAGGACTTCATCATTTCCCTAAGAGCTAAGTAGGGATAATGCTAGGTTTTATTAAGGGAAAAGTAATGAATTTCTATTTGTAAAAGATTGTAAACCATAAGTATAGATGGACACTTGCTCAGTTCTTTAGAGGACTTATGGACTTTTGTTTCCCTTCCAACTTTGCTGAAATACTGTAGAAAGAGTTCAACACTTTGAAACAAGGTAATAGGAATATTCAGGATTATTTGTATGACCTAGAAATGAAAGTAATGAATCTAGGAGACATTTCTCAGTGAGATTTGACCAGACAGGCATGGTATGGATTGAATTCCAAGTATCAGAGGCAATTACAATTAGATTGCTTGAATCCAGACACTGTAGATTATTCAATCTTCAAGGATAGGCTTGAGAGCATTGAAAAAGCAAATGAATCTATAGGAATCAAATGGTACATAGATTCTAGACATCAATTCCATCTGTAAGAATGTAGTAATGATTCTCAGAGTGATTATTTGTATACAGACAATTGTGATAATTCAGGAAACGATCAATTCACTCTACAGGATAGTGAAAGCAATGATTCAGATCACAGTGACTCTAGTCAGGATACTATACATACAAGCAGTGCAAACACTAAAGGAAAGGCCAGACAATTGTATTATCCATCAAGGAACAATGACTAGCATGAAAGCAAGACAGAAAACAATCACAGGACATATGCTACAGGTTTCAAACATTATTCCTAATTGAAATTGGATGAAATGAGAGTGAAGGGACTATGTTTTATTTGCAAACAAGATGACCACTTAGCTAGGAATTGTCCTACTTACAATATGATCAGATTGAACAATGTGTAGGATGATAGTTTATCATCTAGTAATGTTAGTATCAGTTACACCACTTTAGATAAGTTAGTAGACAACTTGGACAGTGAGAACTACATAGAATTGGAGTCAATTACAGACTATGACACAGATTCTTACATATCTAGCAGTAATATACATGTTTTATCAATTTGGATACTTTGTGAAAGTAATACTGAGGATTTAGTAACAGAACAAGAGAGTTCTGCAACAGAACACAAGTTCAGGCAGGCAAACTACACATTTGAAAGGGTGAATTCAGTATATTCAAGACTCTATGGGACTACAGGACTAAGGAATAGTACAGCAAACAAGCAGAACTGTATGAAACAGTACTAGATAGCTACATTAAGGCACAGACAACTGTATAAAGTATACAATAACATTTTATACTTGAGAGCACAGGCATACAGTGTAGAAAGGATTCTACAAGACTATGAATACACATGGCACATAGAAAGGACTAGGAAACACACATACAACCATTGTTTCAAAGAATCTAAGATGCTACAAGTATAAGGCAACACATATATAGACACTTTAGAGACACTACTACTGATTCTTAGAGCCACAAATTAAAACAATACTCTTAAGAAATACAGGCTGTTCACAGACAACAGGAATGTGTACTAGGACATTAGGAAAGGACCTGAGAATGTTAGACAATTGGAATATAACCAGCCAGATAGTATTATGGTTTACAATACAATGCAAATAGTAAAGTGTACAAGCAGGACAATCTATCAAGCATTACTAGACTATAAAATACAACTACTCTTGAGTACTGAGAAATATTTCAATCTAGACAATTCACACAGGTATTCTATTAAGTTAGAAGGCTACATCACACATTAGAAGACAGACATTAGTACATTGAGTAAGGAAAAGTGTATATACATTGAGAATAAGATAATACTACTCTAGAATAAGTATCAGGCATGGAGATACATTGACAGTGATAGAAAGACACAGGCATACACATACACAGTTGATTCTATTTAGTACAGGAAGGTATTCAAAAGTAAAGAACTGCTACAGACAATTTCAGGATCAGGAGAATGTTCAGACATTCAGGTATATCAATTCTACAATATCAGAATAGACATTTCCAGCTTCAGGATTGAAGAAACAGTTAGTAATGAGTACAATTGAAGAACTTTACATAGAACAACATTCTATAAGGTACAATTGGATGTTACACTACAAAACTATTCAGTTTATGATGAAGAATTGTTCAGAAACGTTAGAACCAGCTTAGACTACAAGGATATATTGTACAGAACACAGTTTCAGGATAACATAAGGTATTACATTGTAAAATACACCTTTAGACAGTCAGGATTCATTAGAATAGACTCAGGATACTTTATTAGATGTATTATAAACATTGCAGGCACTCAAATAGATGTGCTAGAACACATATACTCAGGATACATAGTAAGAATCAAGATATTCAAGCTACAGGATGACAATTACAATCTACAGGATGTAAAACCACTACAATCTATATACTACAAGGATAGTAAAACACTACTGAGACTAGGAAAGGATACACATTGTATAGAACAAAGTACAGAAGTTCAGAGGGCAACTTTAAGCCAGAGAACAGGTTCAGAACCCAGACAATCTACTCAATCTGCTTAATCTGCTCAAACAGATTATCACACTACTTTAAGAGAAAGTAAAGGCAATACACATACAATCAGCAAATATCAGAGCAATAGTGAATTAGTAATGATCAAACAGACTATTCAAGCATTCAGGCATGATATTTCAGTACTATAGAAGGAAATAGAGCATCAGGAAGCTTTAGAACATTTATTAGGCAATGATACAGTTCAATCTACTCTAGGAATGAGTAGCTACAATCAGTCTGAAGTACAAAATCACACAGAAGACCTCTCTAGACACTCTAGACAGGTTTTAGGACTATACCAGACGTTTTACACTGAAAATGAAGTTATATTTCAATGAGAGGGTAAGAGGCACATACATTGTATTATATACACACTCTTTGAGCATACAAGCTACAGGTTTGAACATACAATTTTCTTACTTGAGATACTATGAAACGATTTTGTAAAGGACTTTGCAGGACTAGACAGTATTAGTACTACAGGAAACAGGACACATGATAGGTACACAAGGAAAGAATACATCAGTACAAGGACAAGTACACAGAAAGACAGGAAGTCAATGCTAGAATGTATTAATCCACACATGGATTTGCTAAATGAACAGAGAATTGGTAGCATACACTCAGGACTTCAGGCAGTACTACTACACATACAGACAGGACTTTTTATAGAGACATACATGGAACAACACAGTATACAGACAGTTACAGCACTCAGGAAAGTAGAGAACACTACTTAGACACATTGTGATAGAACATTACACTATAAGACATTGAAAGTATACTCAGATGATTCAGGAATCGAATCAGTCAACTTACAAAGACACAAACAAGTTGAGACACAAGGAAACAGTGTGAGAATACAGTAGGACATTTATTGTGTACAGAGATACTACACATATACACACATATCTAGTGATATTAGGCTTATACATTACAATCTCATTGAATTCAAGACAATATTTTCATTCAAGGACAAATATTACACTCTATATTATACTCTACAATCAGTATTTGGACATTAAGCTTAACAGGATATCCAGTTTTGCATCACAGTTAGTTATTGTATGTAAAAGAGTACACATTCAGACATATTCTATCAATATGAGTGTAAGGCATTACATTTGTAGGAACTAGTCTATTGGAAAAATCAAGGACATAACAGAGAAATTTTAGAATACATCTCTACTACCTATTATTGTATAACTATTCTACAGGAGTAGAGAAACACACAAGGTTAGCTAGAAGCCATAACACTAATACATTCTATTAAGGAAGAAGGCTATAGCTTTGTCAATCAGGGATTTACCTTCACACTTCCCAAAGATGCAGAAGAAGAGAATATTTGTAATTACTATACTGCTGGAATTTCCACTTCTGTACATATTAATCTACACTGTGTGTCTCAGAGTACTCAAGAGCTGAAACACAATATCTCCCCAGGAACTCTACTGATTCTCTTTGAAAAGTGTTGTATTAATAGTAACAATTAAGAGGCAACTTTTCTACTAATTGACTATATGGTAATATTGACTATGTTTAATTCTATTAATGTTTATCTAGTTTCACATAGTTCAGAACCATGCTACTCACTGTCCAGAACACTACTACTGTCTCAATACACACCAGATTGACTTTGGATCAGTTCAGAGAGGTAGTAATACATTATAAGAATGTTTCCCATATGTATGGGCAAGGTATTTTATTATTTACTCATTACTAACTGTTACTTTTAAGTAAGTTTTCTGCCTTTTCTACTAATTTTTAGCATTTAGGACTAAATGCTAGAGGGCAAGTGTAAGGATTTGATTTACTGGTTTGTATTTTATTATTACTACATTGCTGATCATATCAGATCATTGTACAGTAGGACTCACAAGCACATATATTCTCATTGTAGTTAGTTACACTTCCTCCTCATGTATTTACACATATACTACCCTATAAAAGACAGTATTGATTGCTAGGTAAAGGGGATTCTTTTCCTCTGACCCCTTGCTTGAGTACTAGGTTATCACAGTCAGTAGTTGAGTGAACTAAGGGTGATTAGAATTCTCTTGTGAGGAACAGTAAGTTTCCTTACAATAAAGTAATAAACAGCTATGTCTTTTACTTAGCTAAATCAACCATATCCTGGTCAAGCAAACAGTAAAACCTGGTACTACTATCTTTTTACAAAGCAGAGTTGCAAGTGCTAGTGTATACTACTCAAGAAGCCATTTGGCTCAAACGATTTGCTGAAGAAGTACTATAGACTGAATTGGCACCCATTACAATTTATTACAATAATCAAGGTGTAATAAAGACTGTAAAGTCTGACAAAATAACATACAATGCTTACACTAAACATCTTGATTTATGAAAAGACTTTGTACAATGTTACATTCAAAACAATTATATTAATATCAAGCATCTAAACAAACTATTAGGCATACAGTCCTAGTTCTTAATTAATGCTTGAAGGGGAGTATTAGATTGTACTCTGGATTAGGAAATCCCTAATTGCCTTATGTAGAGTTACTACACTTTGAATGTCTTAGACTATCAGACTTTACTATGTAGTATATAAGGCAGACACTTGCTTAATGTCTTAATAAGAGAGAGTACTCAGAGCACTCCTGCTATACTAGTTAAAAGCTTAGTTTGTCAACAGTCATAGTATCTTCATACTCTCAAAGTGGTTCACTAATCAGAGCATCCTTGTGACTACTGTACTCTGTATTGATTTGTAACACTCATGTATTGAGTTAAAGTATGAGCTGCTACAGTACAGTAAGTACAAAGCTGGCCTACACACTTGATACAGTGAGTGTATTCTAATCAGTCTGTAGTGTCTTGTCAGAAGACTCAGAGACAATACAACATCCAAGTACTTACTTGTAACTACACCAGTTCTGCCCTCTACTCTGTTACTACTAATAGCTGATCCACTGTCCTTACACACTATAGTAACTCCTGTGTCTGTTGTTTTTAACAAGTGTAGCAGGAGTGCCCCAAGTACTCTCTCTTATTAAGACATTAAGCAAGTGTCTACCTTATATACTACATAGTAAAGTCTGATAGTCTGAGACATTCTAAGTACAGTAACTCTACATAAGGCAATTAGGGATTTTCTAATCTAGAGTACAATCTAATACTCCCCTTCAAGCATTAATTAAGAACTAGGACTGTATACCTAATAGTTTGTTTAGATGCTTGATCTGTAGAACATAGAGAGCTTTTGTAAGGATGTCTGCTAATTGGTTCTGTGACTGAACATAGCATACATTAATGTAATTGTTTTGAATATAACATTGTACAAAGTCTTTTTGTAAATCAAAATGTTTAGTGCAAGTATTGTACATTATTTTGTCAGACTTTATAGTCTTTATTACACCTTGATTATTGTAATAAATTGTAATGAGTACTGATTCAGTCTGTAGTACTTCTTCAGCAAATTGTTTGAGCCAAATGGCTTCTTTTTAACAAGTATAGTAGGAGTGTCCTAAGTACTCTCTCTTATTAAGACATTAAGCAAGTGTCTGCCTTATATACTACATAGTAAAGTCTGATAGTCTAAGACATTCTAAGTGTAGTAACTCTATATAAGGCAATTAGGGATTTCCTAATCTAGAGCACAATCTAATAGTTGTATAAAGGCTCACACTCAGTTGTAAACCTGATTCACTTCTTACAACAACAACATAGTTGAAGAAGAAGAACAAACTCAAAAAGAAGCAGAAGATTAAAACATAAAGTGTGCCAGTTTGCAAATTTACACCCTCAGGTGTGACTAGGGACAGTCACATTCTAAAACACCCAGGAGATGTTACACTCACACAACACATATGTTCTAATATGTTCTGATTAGAAGGGCTCAGTCACATTAAAGTCACATTATCCTCATGTCAGCAATCCTTCAATTATGTCATCATTGCCTACACAATAGTCTTGGTTGCTCAATTTGGACTAGTTAGGTTCTAGACTATAGTTCTAATCTATAAAGGTAAGACTCTGAGCCTTTAGACAGCTAGTTGATTAATACAAAGGGGACTTGGATCTGGAGTCCTAGATAGGTTGATACAAAGGAGACAGTAGTAAAGTTGTTTACAAAGGACTAGTAGCTACAAAGGACTCATATTTTCTATAAATACTCTTATGTAATTTGTACTTTCTAGCAATCAAGTTACTCTCTACTATAACTCTTAGTGTGTAGTTTGACAGTCTTCTTAGTAAATATTAGATTATGCTCTGGATTAGGAAATCCCTAATTGCCTTATGTAGAGTTACTACACTTGGAATGTCTCAGACTATTAGACTTTACTATGTAGTATATAAGGCAGACACTCACTTAATGTCTTAATAAGAGAGAGTACTTAGGACACTCCTACTATACTTGTTAAAAGGTTATGAGTCTTAGTACTCATTAAATACTCTTATGTACTTGCTCTCACAGAACACCTTTGCCTCCTGCTAGACCACTAAGCCCTAGACCTCCCTCTCCCCCTAAACCTATTACAATGTTGTCTACAATACATACCTTTGTTAATACTATAATGAAGGACTCTGACATTACAAAGTTCTTTGAGGGAACAGAAAAGTTAGCTAGTACAAAGGGATACAAGATATAGTGCTTGTGTATACACAGTATACTTGCTACTATGATACTCTTAGACTATCTAGAGCACAATCCCCCTTCCTCTAATGACACTAGCATACATACAGGCAATGTTTTGTATCATTGTATAATGAAAACAATAACTGATACAATTTATACAAACTTTACAATGTATACAAGTGTTAGAAGTCTTATGAAGGTGCTTTCTGAATGATACAATGTTCAAACAACAATGACACATGCTGTAGACATATCTATGTTGTTTACAGTAAAAGGGTATGTATCACAGTTTGATAAGATGTTAGACAACATTAAACAAATCTACAAGCAGTTGTCTACACATAATAAAGCTCCTAATAATGATACATACATTTCAGCAATTAACCTTACTACTCCTTGTGAGTATAGATGGGTAGCAACAATGCTAGACAGGCAGATTACCCATCATAATCAACTACTAACAGTTACAGTAGCTCAGAAAGATGTTCTGACACTAGCTAAGTTAATACACAAATTATGAAACACATATACTGAGTATTATTCTCAGTACTCTCAAATGAAACAAGATACTGAATGAGACAGCCTACAAACAAAAGGCAAAAGTGTAGCTAAAGGCAAAACAAAGCCTTATAATAAAGTTAAATGTTACAACTGTAATAAGTACAGGCATATGTCAAAAGACTGCCAAAACCCTCTAACAAGCAAAACAATGGAAGCTTGAAAGAAAAAGCATAGGCAAACAGCTACTACTTCTACTACTACTACTATACTGTCTCAACCTGCACTTAATACAGTAGTATTCATTAGAGATAATAACAAAACAGTATTAATTGAAGACATTAATGAAACACTAATACTAGAGTCTGTAATTACAGAAGCCTCAGTATTTTCAGCATTTGAAGTATAAGAGGATAGTGTCATACAAGTAGACAACTTCATGAACTCATTTAACAATACAAAAGAAGTCATTAAGGAGTTCAATTACAATCCAAACATATGTATTAATGTAATACATTATAATGATACTGAACTAATACATTGTATTGATATATTAGACTCTAGTACAAATGTACATACTACTCCATACTTGTTCTGTCTTACAAACGTTCAGAACTCAACCCTAATAAACATTATGATTGTGAATAAATTGTCATTCACACTTAGCAAAAGTAGAGTAATAACATTTAACATAAAACTACAAGACAAAGCCAATGAGCATACTAAGGTGAATACAATTTCACTACAAAACATATACTATCATCCTAATCTGAACTTCACACTCGTTAGTAAAGTGCTATTATGTAAAGCAGGATATGTTTTAACAAAAACAAACAATGAATGTATTATTTATTCTCCTACTCATACAAAGATTGGTGAAATACATGTACAAAATAACTTGTATATGATAGTTTCTCATCATAATAAACAATCTATTAACACAATCACTATTGTTAATGTACATTGACAAATGGGTCATGTTAATTTTGATTACTTGTACAAACTCATACAAGAGTATCCTGAGATTATAAGTCAAAGGATAACAGACAATAAAAATGTGTAGTGTACAGATTGTATCAAAGCAAACATACAATGTAATGAAATACCAAAAATATGAACAAACACCTCTTGCACAATCTTATGGAGATTATCTCCACATTAATATTTGGGGACCTGCTCTAGTACAAGCTTACAGTAAGTATGAATATCTTTTTACTATTGTAGATGACACTACACAATGGGTAACTATGCTACCTATGTAGCATAAAAGCAATGCTTTCACAGAATATGTAAAGTATACAATGAGACTATTTACACAGTATAGTATAAGAGTTAAAACTGTCTAAAGTGATAATGATACAGTGTTCCTAAGTAAAGACTTTACTACATATATTGAAAGTCAAGGAACAATACATAGATTAACAGTACATGATACACTGTAGCAGAACAGAGTTGTGGAACATATGCATAAGACTATCTTTAACAGTATACATATGTGTTTGTTATCAGCAAAGTTACTTATGAAATTCTGAGTATATGTGGTACAATATCAAACATTTATTCATAACAGAACACTGAGAGTTGTTATTAATTTTGTAACACTATATTACAAACAGTATAACAAACATTATCAAATAGATAATATACGAGAATTCAGCACATATTGTATTATACAGAACAAACAAATGTATAAACTACAACCTAGAGGCTAACACACATGATAGCTAGGTTATGATAGTAACAGTAAAGGTCACTTAGTGTGTTATGATAATAAAGTTACTGTTGAATGCAATGTACAATTCATAGACAAACCAATGTCTAGGATTGAAGGGGAGAATAATTATAACAATGATACATTAAATGATAATAAAACTCTTCCTAATAACAATAATAAAGATAAAGAACCTGTCATACAATGCTCTATACAAGAGCAAAGACCAGTTAAACAAACTATAGGTTTAAATTACAAAGACAATATAAACCTAGCTATGTATCTAACAGAATTTAACAAATTCCTTAACAAAGTCTATAACAATCCATTAATGTATTACAATGCTATAACATGTATAGACAAAGAACAGTGGATCAAAGCTATGAAGGATGAAATACAGTCACTTCAACAATGAAATGTGTGAATATATACTATCCCCCCTACAAATACAAATATAATTGGAACGAAATTTGTCTATAAAATCAAAAGACTGGCTAACGGCTGAATAGACAAATACAAAGCACAATTTGTAGTGCAAGGATACACTCAAAAGAATGGAATAGCCTTCTATTCTAACAATTTATTTGCTCTAGTAACAAAACTATCAACAGTACAATTATTGTTATCTTGGGCAGCATCTAAGAACTACAAAATACATCAGATAGATGTAAAATCTGCATATCTTTATAGAGAACTAAATGAGGACAAACTCATTTATGTGAAACTACTGTCAGGCAGGCTACTTACAGATATTAAACCTGGACAGGCATTATACTTAAATAAAGCATTATATGGATTAAAACAAGCAGGTAGACAATAGTACAAGAAGATTACCAAACTACTGCTTAAGATCAGATTAGAACAAGCTAATTACAATCATACTGTATTTTACAAGAGACAAAATAATAAAACGATTCTTGTAACATTTATACACATTAACAATATTACAATTATTGGTGAAACTATTACTATAATAACAGCATTTAAACATGTATTAAGACAACATGTTGCATTTACTAATGGTAACAAAATACATTAGTTACTTAGTATTGAAATAAGCTGAGATAGACCTCAACAAATGATTAGCTTACAGCAAAAGCATTATATTGAAAGTATAATCAAGTGTTACCACTTTGAAAACGAAAAGGCACTACAAACACCTATTACTCCTGGAATAGATCTATCCAACAATACAAATAATATGTACAATACAAACGAAAGTAATAATGAAACAACACTATACATGAATATGGTAGGATTGTTAAGATATGTTACAGACTGTACACAGCCAGACATATCTTATATTACTGGGCAATTAGTATGCTACTTACAAAAGCCCCAAATGTATCACTACAAAGTAGTGAAACATTACTTTACATATTTAAAATATACAACAAATTGCTGGCTTCAACTTGGAAGCACAAACGCCTTAAAACTATGAGACTATTGTGATACAGACAGACAAATGACAGAAGGACATAAAGCAATAAACAGTTATGTCTTTCAATTAGCTAAATCAACCATATTCTGGTCAAGCAAACAGTAAAACCTGGTACTACTATCTGTTTACAAAGCAGAGTTGCAAGTGCTAGTGTATGCTACTCAAGAAGCCATTTGGCTCAAACGATTTGCTGAAGAAGTACTACAGACTGAATCAGCACCTATTACAATTTATTACAATAATCAAAGTGTAATAAAGACTGTAAAGTCTGACAAAATAACATACAATACTTGTACTAAACATCTTGATTTATGAAAAGACTTTGTACAATGTTACATTCAAAACGATTACATTAATATCAAGCATCTAAACAAACTATTAGGCATACAGTCCTAGTTCTTAATTAATGCTTGAAGGGGAGTATTAGATTGTACTCTGGATTAGGAAATCCCCAATTGCCTTATGTAGAGTTACTACACTTTGAATGTCTCAGACTATTAGACTTTACTATGTAGTATATAAGGCAGACACTTGCTTAATGTCTTAATAAGAGAGAGTACTTAGGGCACTCCTACTATGCTTGTTAAAAGTAAACATTCCCTCTTGCCTTGTCTTGTCTCATATTGCCTTGTTCTAAAGTACAGCTTTGTTGTTCTACACTACTCTTGTCTTGTTAATTGTCACCTTTAGAACTCATACATTCTGCTTGGATCTACCTATTCCTTCTCACTCTTGACCCCTCTTAGTGTTCATACCTTACAGACTCAACTGACCTCTTCTACCTTAACTAGTACTTGAGATTAATACATACTTACAGATCTGATTAACTTGAGGCATGTTAGTGTATATCTGAACAACATTCTGATCTTTACCTAGACAGTTGAGTACTATTACTAACTGATCTAAGCAGTTCTATAGTAGCTCTAAGATAATAAACTATTCCTCTAAGAAGCAAAGTGTTCTTTTGTACAGGAGTCAGTAGATTATCTAGACTTTATAATTAGTAGAGGAGAGGTTCATATGGATCTAGTAAAGGTAACTATAGTTTGAAACTGGTTACAACCTTAGAACCTGAAACAGGTCCAAGTGTTTCTTAGGTTTGTAAACTACTACTAACACTTCATTTAAGGCTTCAGTACTATTGTCTGGCCCCTTCACAATCTTACTAGTAAAGATGTTCCTTAGTAATAGAGTGATCAGTAGTAGTCTGTGTTTAAGTCCCTCAAGTAGACTATTACTAGCAAGCCTGTATTAGTAGTTCTAACAGTTGTAGACAAGTTCTGAGTCAAAGCCAACTCTTCCAACTTTGCAAATAGAGTAGTACTGTCCTAGTTTATTAACAGAAAGTAGTGTCTGATAGTGTTCTGATCAGAATCCCTCTCTATAACAGAACAGAACTACCCTATCTATAACAAGGAACTCCTTACAATTGTCTGTTCCCTAGAGGAGTAGTGTTAATATCTCCTTAGTACTATACAAAAGTTTGAGATTTAGAGTGATCACCTTAATCTCTAGTACTTTCAAGTGCCTCAGAAGCTTAACTACTACTAGGCCTGCTAGATGTTAGAACTGTAGAACTACAACTTTGTACTAACCTACAAACTCAGAATACAAATGACAAAAACTGATTTACTCTCAAAACAAGTAGGTTATGAAAGAGGGGAGAATGATAACAAAAATCTTGTTCTCCTAAACAATTCCTGTTTTGTGTCTGAGACAATCTAAGAGATCCAACTCAAATCTAAGAATGTTGACTTTATTACTTGTATACAGTAAGCTCTAAAACACACACAGGACTAGGTTGTAGTAAAGTAGCTAGAGAAGCAGACTAGAGACTAGAAGGAGGATAAGGATGGACAGGTTTACTAGGAAGACTGACTGTACATTCTAAAGGATTGAAAGCTGTAAGAGGACATTGTCTAAGCTTATTATAACAATCTAACTATAGAACATTCAGGCTGTAAGGATTTGATTTACTGGTTTGTATTTTATTATCACTACATTACTGATTGTATCAGATCATTGTGTAGTAGAACCCACAAGCACATATATTCTCATTATAGTTAGTTACACTTTCTCCTCATGTATCTACACATGTATACTCTTATAAAAGACAGTATTGACTACTAGGTAAAGGGGATTCTTTCCCCCTGACCCCTTACTCAAGTACTAGGTTATCCTAGTCAGTAGTTGAGTGAACTAAGGGCAATTAGAATTCTCTTGTGAGGAACAGTGAGTTTCCTTACATATTTTTGACTGTACCCACCTAGTACTAAAACTCCTTGCTGAATGCTAAGAAACTAAAGAGTCTGATCAATCCTAGGTCTCCCTTGTTGTCTAGTACCCATCAGGAATTTTTAGTGAGTAAAGTTACAATTTTCAAGTAGAAACAGAGACTACTTACTAGATTAGCCCCTAGTAGGTTCACAATACTTTAGAATGCTACAGAATGCTTCTGGAACACATTATCACATATTAATATAGACTAGCACTGGATACACTAGAGGTTCACATTAATCAGATGGGTCAAGGACCAGGCATCTGTGACAGTGAAAAGGAACAAACAAGTATGTATTGAGTTTACAGGCAATAGACAACAAGATTATCTATTAGATATTAATTACAATGTGGCTACTAAGCCTTGACAGACAATTCCTGGAGGGTACCTAAGTCCAGATATCAATACTAACATGCCAGAATGTAAGTCCTTGTCCCTTGTAGGCTGGAGGCAACCTAATGAACCTATACCAGGTGATAAGTCCTTGTCTATACAAGGCTAGAGGCACCCTAATGAACTAGTACATACTAATAATGTAGAACTAAGGTATGTAACTGTACCAGCACATATAGTTAGTCAAATACATACTGTAGAGCAGAAACTAGTGAGTACTCACACTAATAGGCTTACAGGAATAGTAAATAGTGGTACAAAGAGTAGAAACACTCAGGCAATTAGATTTAAGGATTTGTCCAATTGAGTACAGAAGGTTGAGTTTGAGGATTCAACTTACTGAGTACAGACAATTGAGCTTGAGGATTTGCTCTATTGATTTCAGGCTACTGAGTTTAAGGATTCACTTAATAGAGGACAGGCAATTTGGTTTGAGGATTCACCAAGTTGATATAGAGAGCTAACAGTAATCATTGAGGAATTTGTAAGCTAGTAAAACAATTGGCATTATGCTAAGAACTGTACATTACATACAGACAATCATAGTGATCAATTCCAAACACCTACATGACTCATAGAAGCCTACTCTGAGAACACCCAACTATTCTGTATTGTAAGCATTTGTAAACAGAACTGCAAGTGTGTACAGTCTTGGAATTGGCTTACACACATTGTTTTCTCCACAGGATGTACAGATCATGTACTTATTACAGGCTCAGAACACAAGTTGTGTCATAGTGAGTGGCTCAGCAAACCATTACATTATTATTGCCTGGATCAAAGTACTGTGATCTTCCAATCAGATAAGACATCAGGGTAATCAAAGTGATGATCTCAGGAGACTGCTGGAAATCTTGGAACTCTCTACACTTTGTCTGTACCAATCAGATGATAACAGTATAAGAACCTTCTACTTCTTTTAATGTAAATCTTGCTTTTCCCTTTTGTATAACATTTCCTGTAGCTAGAATACAGACTACTTAAATTTTCCTCATACATTTTCACCCCATTTTCTTCCAACCTCTAGCAAAAGGTTCTCTTATTTGTTCTTGTATATATGTACACCCTTATATACTAGATACATTGTGCTATACTAGTAAATGAGATGTAAAACACAGTGTGTCAAATACCCTCCTTACAGTAGGCTCCAGATGAAACTCCTGTGTAGTGTCTAAGAGAAGAACACAGGTGAATTGTTAAGTTTGAGGGGGAGCTAAACCACAAGTCTTAGGAGACTAGAGTGGTTCTGAACAGGTGTGAGTTCTTCCAGCCTGGTTGCAACCTTAGAAGAGAGATGTGAATAATGGAAAGTGTACTTTGTAAAGTACACAACAAACAATCTGAAACAGAAAACAACAAAGACTAGACTATGCCTCATACTAGAGGACTTTGAGACAAGAGACAAGAGCTAAATCAATGGGTGAACTATCTGAATTCCCCCTGTATCTACAGTATTTGACAAAAGTATTGCACATTAGTATTTTACAAACTTCTTTCTTTATTAAAATTATTATTATATTAGCTTATATTAAATAAATGCTGTATTATTAAAGTAGACCTTGTGTATATAATGTTAGTATAATAATTAGACTTAATACCTACTTATAATAATTAATATACTTTAATTTAAGAAAAAGTGTCTGTGCATTTCTTTTGATTACTTTTAATAATTTTATTATATTACACATTTGTATTAAAAAAACTTGTTATATTAATATAGTGATTTAGTATTTAGTATACCCTCCTTGAGCCTTTGCCAATACATTAACTTGTCTGGGCATACTAGTATACAAACTTGTAATATACTCATTATCTATTTGGTACTATTCCTCCTGTAAAATCCTCCACAATTCATCAACATTCCTTGGAAGTGGATTTTGAGCTTGTACTTTATTGTTGAGATAGTGCCAGACATGTTCAATAATGTTCATGTCTGGGCTTGAAGGGGCCCAATCAAGAAGTTTGATTTGTTTTTCTTGTAGCCATTTTGACATTGCTTGAGATTTATACTTTGGATCTCTATCCTGCTGAAAGAGAAACTTGGTGCATAGAATGTTGTAGTCAGAAAGGGTGCCAAGAAGTGATTTGTCAAGGATTTGGATGTATTGGCTAGAGTCCATATTCTTTTTGATGTGATGAAGACAGCCAACACTATGTATAGTAATGCATCCCTAAACCATAAGATGTCCACCACTATGCTTGATGACCTTCTTTACATTCTTTGTATAGAGTGACTCCCCCTCCCTCCTGTACATGATATTCCTTCCATCCTGCTTGAATAGATTGATTTTCGTCTTGTCTGAGAAAATAACCTTTTCCCACTTTTTAAGAGTCCAAAACTGATGTTTGCTAGCCCAATATCTCCTACAAGTAATATGCTTCTTGGACAAGTATGGTTTAATGAGAGGGACACAGGCCACTATTCCATATCCTTTGAGAGTATGATGAATGGTTTGTACAGAATCAGATAGGAAGTACTTGTGTTTAAGGTTGCTAGAATCCTTTGCTTTGCCTGAAGCAAGTAAATAGGTAGTGTAGTATACTTTATGAATGTCAAATTTGTGTAGACAGCCTGGTTTGGGTTTGACATAGTACAGGTTAGGGTTTTTGAGCAGCTTGTAGTAGTTCCAGGAGACTGTTGATGCATTGCAACCGAGTTTTTGTGCAATTTCAATGTTGCTCAACCCTTGACTCTTCCAGTCTAAGATATGTTGCTTTTTTGTTGGTGTAAGATATGGAGCCATTTCAGCAGATCCAGAGTAGTCTGAATTGAGCAAAAGACAGAGTATTATTGATAGTGATAGAGTACTAGTATGGTGCAATGTTTTGCAGCATGGCACGACCAAAAAAAATGCATGTGACCATTTGCACAATCTTGCAAGTTTTCTCCTATTTTAGAATATATATAGTTATTTTTTAACTCATTTTTTTTGCTATATTATACAGTAAATAATAGTACTTATATCTCATAATTATAGTTCTTAGTTGTCTGTATATAATCTTTTTAAATTAATAGATTAGGTCTGTGTAATACTTTTGTCAAATACTGTAGTACATGAGTAGCTGTATTTATAGTTTTTCTGAGTTCTGGAAAAGTATAGTACTAATAGGGAAAGGTCATGGCTGAACAAAAGAAAAATAACAAAATATACACATATATCTAAGTACCATTCCAAACTCTCTGTTTTAACAGGTTATGAGTCTTGCTGGCTTGTGAATAGTACTATTAACACAAACAACACTACAAACACAACCTCTACCTCAGACATCTACCCCCCCTCCTAGTACTAGTGCTCCACCTACAAACACAATGCCTCTAACAATGGCACAATCTATGTTAACGTTTGAGTCCCCAAAGATTGATGACAATCAACTTACTACATTCTTTAAAGACATAGAGAAGCTTACAGGTGTAAAGAACTATAAGATATAGTAACTACACATTATGAATGCACTAGTAGCAATACTGCTCAGTGACCATCTTACAAACGATCCCCCTAGCACAGATACAGACAGTACACACACAGGGAAACTATTGTATCATTTCATAACAAAGACAATATCAGATACAGTGTATGCTAATGTTATAATGCACAAAATGATGAAAGACCTTATACAGGCACTAGCTGATCAATACAATACACAAACCATGTTGACTCACACAGTTGATATATTAGTACTGTTCACAGCTAGAGGACACGTTTCACAGTTTGACAAGACACTAGACCAAATAGAACAAGTCTATGTGCAACTGGTAGCTCACAGCAAAGTACCAGATGATAATACTTACATCTCAGCAATAATCTCACTACTCTAAGAGAGTACAAGTGGGTTGCAACAATGATCAATAGGCAGAATGCACATTACAATAGCCTACCCACAGTTACTACAGCTCAATGTCAGGTGTTCACACTGGCAAAATTAATTCACAAATTATACAACACATTTACTGAGTAGCAAACACAGAACCACTAGAATAAACATAGTACACTAAATAATAATAATAAAATAACAAATAATCACCCTCTATCCCTAGAGCCTACACAAGGTCAAACAAGAGGACAAGGACACAGCAGAGGCAATGCAAAGCCTTACAAGACAATGAAATGTTACAATTGTAACAAATATGGACATATGTCTAAAGAGTGCTACAGTCCAGTAACAGACACTACAAAGGAAGTATGAAAAAAGCAAACAATGACAATGATGAATGCATCTACATCACAACAAATTACAGCTCAAACAATGAGTGCTACACTTACAGACCCAGTAGTGTTTATTGACAAAGTAAACAAAATGCTAACACTAGATACTATAAACAATGAACAAATGCAAGAAATACAAGGGGAACTCACACTTGATGAATTCCTCAGAGAATATAACCCAAATGTATACATTAATACATGTTCTTATAGAACAACAAAACTTACACATTGTATTAACATACTTGATTCAGGTGCTAATATCCATGCTACACCCTACCTATTTTGATTAACAAATGTACAATATACAAACCCTATAAATGTTACAATTACAAACAAAATGATAATCATACTCAGACAAAGTAGAGTAATGATAATTAAAATACAACAAGATGCAAACAACAAACACAGAATGAACAAAACAAATGTAAGCAGTATTATACTACATAATGTATACTATCATCCCAATCTAAATTTCACATTAATCAGTAAAGCATTACTATGCAAAGCAGGACACAAATTAGTAAAAACAAACAATACATGTACTATCTATTCACCTACAAATAAAAAGATTGGAGAAATACAAGTATGCAATAAGTTATATATGATAGTATTGCATCATTATTACCAATGGAACATTAACACAATAACTATAATTGACTTACACAAACAAATGGGTCATATTAACTTTGAGTATTTATGCAAACTCATACAAAATCATTCCAAAATAATACAACAAAAAGTAACAGACAATAAGAATGTACAATGCAATGATTGTATGCATGCAAACATACAATGTAACAATATACCTAAAATACAAACGTCTGCAATTTCTAAAACATACAGAGAACATCTACATATTAATATATAGGGTCTAGCACCTATACAAGCATACAGCAAATACAAATACATACTTACAATTGTTGATAATACTACACAATGGGTAGATATGATACCCATGTGTTATAAAAGTGATGCATTTACTGAATATGTCAAATACACTATGAAATTATTTACACAATACAGTATAAAAGTAAAAACACTACAAAGTGATAATGATACTGTCTTCCTAAGTAATGACTTTACAGTGTACATAGAAAGTCAAGGAACTATACAATGATTAACAGTACATGATACCCTACAACAAAACAGAGTTGCAGAATGTATGCACAAAACAATATTTAACAGAGTACAAATGTGTCTATTAATGTCTAAATTACCTGTGAAATTATGGGTATATACTGCACAATACCAAACGTTTATTCATAATCAAACACTATGTACTGTAATAAATTTTGCAACACCATATTACAAACAGTTTAACAAACAATACACTATTGATAACATACAAGAATTCAGAGCATATTGTGTCATACAGAACGAAAATACATACAAACTAGAGTCTAGAGGTAAATACACACAATGGTTAGGCAATGATAACAAAAGTAAAGGCCATATAACATAGCACAATAATAAAATAACAGTCAAACAAAACCTGCAATTCATAGATGTACAATCATCTAGAATTGAAGGGGAGAATAATAATAATAACAATAATAACAGAACAAACAGAACTAACAGAACAAATAACAGAACAAACAACAGTAATAATAATACTAACAGAACAAACAGAACGAATAATAATGATAACAATAACAAGTTACAACAATCAACTCATGAACAACAAGTAACAAAATGTGCTAGAGGATTAAACTACAACAATGAAATAAATCTAACAATATATCTAACAGAATTTAACAAACTACTTAACAAAGTATATAACAATCCATTAATGTATTACAATACTATAACAAATAACAATAAAGCACAATGGATCAAAGCTATGAATGAAGAAATAATAGCATTATGATTATACAATACATAGGAATATGTATACCCACCAACAGACACAAATATAATTGGAACAAGATTTGTCTACAAATTAAAACGACTAGCTAACAGTGACATAGACAAATACAAAGCACAACTAGTAGTACAGGGTTATGCCCAAAAGGACAGAATAGATTTCTATTCAGACAACCTATTTGCTCCAGTTACAAAATTAACTACAGTACAATTGTTATTAAGCTGGGCAGTGTCTAAAGACTATGAAATACATCAAATAGATGTAAAATCCACATATCTTTATGGAGAATTAAACAAAGACAAACATATCTATGTGAGACCTCCACCAGGTAAATTACTAAACAATATCAAACCTGGTCAAGTGCTAAAATTAAATAAAGTACTATACAGACTAAAACAAGCAGGACAACAATAGTATAAGAAAATTACAGATATACTGCACAAAATAGGATTACAACAAGCAAACTATAACAATACTGTATTCTATAAGAAAAGGCATAACAAAACAATATTAATAACATTCATGCATGTTAACAATATCACTATTATTGGTGAAAACATCACCATAGTGAATGCATTCAAAGAAGTGTTAAAACAATATGTTACATTTACAGACAGAAACAAAATACACTAGCTTCTAGGAATCAAAATCCAAAGAAATAGACAATGGAGAACAATCTGCTTACAGTAAAGTCACTATATCCAGAGCATAATACAATGTTTTAAGCTTGAGAACAAAAAACCACTACAAACTCCTATAATGCCTGGGACATACTTAACAAGTATGAATGATACAATTGACAACAAACAATTTATGCAAACAATACTGTACATGAATATGGTAGGATCATTACACTACACAGCAGATTACACTCAGCCAGACATTGCATACATTACAGGCCAATTAGCACACTATCTACAACAACCAAATATGAGCTACTACAAAGTGGCAAAACATTGCTTCCAGTACCTAAAAGGAACTACAAACCACTGGCTTCATCTCAGAGGCACGAATACATTGACCATACAAGGGTACTGTGATGCTGACAGACGAATGACAGAAGGACACCAATCAATTAACAGATATGTATTCCAGCTAGGAAAGCAAACAATATCTTGGTCAAGCAAACAACAGAACTTGGTACCACTATCAACTTACAAAGCAGAGTTGCAAGTGCTGGCATACATGACTCAAGAGGCCATTTGGCTCAAACAACTTGCTGAGGAAGTACTGTAGACAGAATCAGCACCCATTACAGTCTAATATAACAATCAGGGAGCAATACAAACTGTCAAATCCAAGGAGATCACTTTCAACACTCAAACAAAACACCTTGATTTGTGAAAGGACTTTGTCCACTGTTACATTCAGAACAACTACATTGACATACATTATGTTCAAACACAGAACCAACTTGCAGACATTCTTACAAAAGCACTTTACATCCCTCAAATCAAGCACCTAATAGAACTTATAGGTCTTCAACGTTAACAATGGAATATTAGGGCTTGAAGGGGAGTATTCGACATGCTGCATTTTATGTCTCATTTACTAGTATAGTACAATGTATCTAGTATATAAGGGTGCACATATATACACATATATCCAAGTGCTATTCCAAACTCCCCATTTTAACAGAGGGTTTCTATAGTTAAACAACACAAGTTCTAACAGTTCTTAGCATCCTGAACAGGTTTCTCAGACACCAGCCTGTGGCCTTAGGTCAACTCAGTCACAGTCAGCACCAGTACCTGTATTGAGTAGAACACACAGATCTGCTAGAATCCAATTGTACTGTGAAACATTTAATAGTCTGAACACTAGAAGTACAGAATCTGATATTGTAGAAACCTTAGGAACACTATCAGAACAGTAGAGCACTTGAGTCAGTAACAAAGAGGAAGAAGAAGAAGATCTTGTAGCATCATTACTCAATCCCCAAGTAATCAGTTTCTGAATTCACAACAAACTACTACATTTTATGTCCCCAGAATTGTGTACAAGATTGCCAGCTACCCTGTAACTTTCCCAAACCACATCAGTATCACAACTGACTGTAACTAGAACACTGTATTACAGAAGAGCACAGTTGTCTCTACAGGAAACAGAGACAGTCTAACAGCCAGTATCATTACTCTCACTAGTAACCAGTGTATCATTAACAACACAGCTCCAGTTACAGTAACAACAACTTGTAAGTAACATACAACTACTTTAGCAACTATAAGTAAATGTACAAATTCTATCACAACTAAGACTAGTAGTGTAGCTAATGGCTACATTGAATGTTCTGAAGCTGCCTTGTTGTAGAGTACATGATACACCATCCTTTGACAGAACCAAGCCCTGAGAGTTGTGAAGGTATTTTACAGACATGGAAAGTCTTACAAACAAATGCAACATAGTTAGAGCAGATATCATTCTGCTCACAATAAAGTACATACTTGTAGAAGTGGAGGATTTGTAGGATAATGTGGATAAAGTGTCTTAGGATACATTTAAGATAGGAGTAATCATGTATTACCCAAGTCTTAAGATAGGAGCACAATATGCTAGAAGTGACTTGGATACTGTAGTACAGAAATGGGCAGAGAGAGGAATTACAAATAGGGACAATTTGGGAATGTACTACTAAGAGTTTATACTCATAGCAACCTATTTGACAACTAACAATAAGCTGTCACTAGAGGAATCTTACTGTGTTTTTCTGTACATGTTCTGTAGAGTAATCACAGAGAAACTGACACAGAAGTTAGAAATCAAGTATCTAGACTATGAGGACAGACTTGTGTACAACATTATACAAGTTGTAGCTGTAGCAGGGTCAATCCTCAGGGGATCTACACTCACAGCAGTTAGTAGATTGGATACACTTGTGAGTCAGCCTATGATTCTAGTCAAACAGGAGGAAGTTAATTTAACAAGTGTTGTAGAAGCACTTCAGAGTCTACAATCACAAGTAGAGTCAATGAAGCAAGGCCTAAGATCAGGAGGAGGAGGATATGGTGGAGGTTCAGGCAGAGGATCAGGAAACAGAAGTTGTATGTTTTGTAGAGAATCTGAACATTTTATACACAGTTGCTCAAAAGTGTCAGAATACATTACAAACAGGAAGTGTGTGTAGAGCCTAGACAATAAAATTATTATGACTAACAGAAATGCCATTTCTGGGATAGGGTGGACCTTGAAGGAAAAGGTTGATAGCTACTTTCTGTTGTTACAAATACACTCTGTTAGTTTTGTACAGGCTACACTAGTTGTAGTATACAGTCTAGGAGCTCCTATACTAGTTATAATAGTAGAGGTTGATGAAGAAGAAGAGGAGGAGGTAGAGAACCTTACAGAGCTCAAAAGGCTTGAAGTAATGCTAGGAGAAGCTTATAAGAAGGTTGTGGAACAATCAAAAGTAAAGGATACAAAGGGGAAGGGAAAGTAAGAGTGTAATTACAAAGTAGCAAAGCCTGTAGATATTAGACTAATACTAGTGAGTACACAGTAAGACAGAACTGGAATGAAGGAGCACCTGTACTACTACATTGTACCAATTGAGGACTCAGAAATAGCTGGAAGAGTTTTAGAACACAGCTTGGACCAGGAAGTGTGTATTACACAGTAGGAGTTACTTGTATTGTCTCTAGAGCTTTAGAAGAAGACTTGTGAATTAGTTACATTAAGGTGCCAAACAGATGGAAACACTGTGTTCTATAGTAGAGAACTGCCTGTTACAGGATCAAACATTTGTACACTGTAACAGTATTACAACACATTAGTAGAAGTCAACCATTTACTTCTACTCTATATGCTTAAAGCTATAGTAGACAGAAAAATTGAGGTAGATTGTATACTAGACTAGGGTTCAAGTGTGAACATAGTTTGAGCTGATGTATAGGAAGCATTGAAGATTCTGTTGGATCACAATATGGCTATTATGCTTGAAACAGTAGACACAGGTCAGGGATTGACTGTAGGACAGATTCTAAGGTTACAACTCTCTATAAGAATGCTTTATGTAAATATTACAGTACAATTTGTGTAGAAAGCTCTGTTCAGGATCTTACTAGGTAGACTATTCTTTGTGACTACAGAATGTGAAACCAAAGATTTTGCAAACAGGGAGTAGCACATAACACTTTAGGACCTGAATAATCTGTTACAGAGATAGTCTCTGTCTACCAGAGTAAGAGCACTGTGATACAAGCTAGAGACAGATTTTTGAGAAGTATCAAGGAACTGGAAATACTACAATTCTAGAGAGATGCACATATGACAAGCAGATTAGGAACAAACAAGTGGAAGAGTAATAGTAAGGCAATGATTCTATACAGAGGAAGAGGCAAAGGAAGTAGAGTAAATGTAAGACAGAATTGTAGTCAGGGATCACAAATCACAGAATCATAGATGATAGAGGCAGTAGAGTCATAGAAGTCAGTAATTCTTAATACACTGGATGACAAACTCAATACAGTTTCATAGACTTACAAGAAAGTTGCAAATAAGGTGTGCCTTGTACCTAGAGTACTTCTAGAGGAGTTCTACATAGTCAGATGATGGCACCCTAATCCCCTAGCTAGGATACCTATATTACTAACAATACTACAGCCATTTGTGCCTACCAGCAGACTTATGGAAGAACAGATGTAAGCAATTAGAGAATTGTAATCAGGATTCCTATAGCCAGAAGAATGGAAACTTGCAGAGAACCTATTAATGCTACAGTCAGAAGTATTTGTGTGGATAGAAGAGGAGTAAGGAACATTAGACCCAATGTATTTTAATCCTATTCAAATTCCAACCATAGAGTATGTACTATAGGTAGAGAGAAGTATTCTGATTGTACACAGAATTGAGAAGAGGGTGATTGAGTTGTTAAAGGAGAAGTTGCATAACAGAGTGATAGAACTGTTGAATTCCTCCTATCAATTGTGATGGTTTTGCATCACAAAGAAAGACAGAGTATTCTTGCAATTTATTATCAATTTGTAGAGGTTGAACACAGTTATAATAAAGGACACAGCTGTTCTGCCAAACATGGAACTAATTGTAGAAAGCTATAGAGGTTGTGCATACTATACACAACTCGATTTGCATATTGTGTTTGATCAGAGGAGTTTGGATGAGTAGTCTAGAGATCTGACAATGTTCCAGACACTCCTAGGGACGTTTTGCTTGACAGTATTACTAATAGGTTACACTAACTCAGTACAGATTCTGCATAATGACTTAGTGTTTATTCTTTGCAACAAGATTCTGGATGTTACAAACTCATACACAGACAATGTTCTAGTAATTAGACCCTACTCAAGATATGAGAAAGTAGACAGAACAGAGGAAATGCTTCCCAAGAATGAGGGAATACAGAAGTTTGTATACAAGCATCTGATAGATGTAAACTGGATTTTGTAGAGAGTGAAAGCTGTAGGAGGGACATTTTCTAGGAAGAAGATAATACTTTGTGACAAATCTGTAATATTTGTTAGACATAAGCTAACATATTTGGGGAGAGAGACTGAAGAATTGTGAATACAGAAGGTTAGGGATTGGCTGCCTTGTGAGAGTGTTACAGAAGTATGAGGATTTCTCAGAACAGTAGGAGTGCTTTGTGTTTTTATTCGAAATTACACAAAGTTAGTGTGACCACTCAATCAACTCACACAAAAGAATTTGATATTCAATTAGAATGACAAAGCACAGAAATCTATGGATGTACTCAAGGAAGCAGTCTTACATTGTCCTGTACTAACACTAATCAACTATGAGTCAGAGTATCTGGTAGTCTTGACAGTAGAATTGTCTATCATTAGAGCAGGATAGTATATTGGTCAGGAGCACCTGGATTGCAAACAGAGAATAAATTGATTTGGATTGATTAACTGGAATGTAATGCAAGCACAATATTTGTAAGCAAAAATAGAGCTGTTCAGACTTTATTGTGCACTTTACACATTACACATATATCTCATAAGTGTTAAGAAATTAATTGTGGAAATGAATACTTCATACATAAAGGGAATGATTAATAAGCCTGACTTACAGCCTAATGCTACAATCAATTGCTAGATAGCTAGTATTTTACTATTCAATTTCGAGTTCCACCACATTCCTGCATCAGACTTCAAGTGTATGGATGGATTATTGTGACACTGAGTAGCACTCAAAGACCCCCTAGACAACAAAACCTATGAAGACTAGATTGACAAGTCATACAGATTTTACACAGTAGAAATAGAACCAACACAATACAGACATTAGCTAGAGATTCATAGGTCTATGGAACACAAAGCTTTGTTAGTTGAGTGTATAGAAACACAGTCCCAGGTTTCAAATGTAATGTGCTGGGAGACACACAACAACATTATTAACAAATCATTTCAAGTAAACAAGGACACACTACAGGCAACACATTCTGGCAGACTGTAACATAGATTTTTCCCAGAAGTCATTATTCTGAAACAGAACTAGAATTGGATATGTTGAGATAGACTAGAACAACCCAACCCAGAATGTAGAAGAGTAGAAGATAAAGCAGACAAAGGACTACAGGAATAGGAAGCTGGAGGAGAGTCTCACAGAGTCATACAAACTGAGGAGGTAGAAGGAGTAGATGACAAAGCAGAAGGTGATGATCTAGAGCTGATAGGGGTTGTGTACAGTATCCACAGTAATGAGACTGAGGGTTTGGATGCAACAGTAGAATGATTCCCACAATCACTAACTGCTGAAAGGCAAGAAGTAAGACTGAAGGCTGTGAAAGAGTATCTTAGCTTGCTCTACAAACCAAGTAGAATTGTAGACACTGATTTTCCAACATTTATATAATATGTAGTACAGTTCTTTGTACAGAACAATAAGATTTAGTGTTGAGGTCCTGAAGGAAAGCATCAGATTGTGCCAGATAAGGACAGGAGATGGGAGTTGGTTAGGATAGTACACAAAGACTTAGGACACAAGGGAATCTTTGTAGTACAAGCCTGTTTACTAGATTGGTTCTAGTGGCCATTACTTGTAGAAGACATTAAGTACTTTATTAGGACTTGTTATGTATGTCAGACTTGGCAGATGCAACAAGTGCTGATTCTACTGAGTATTCCAGAGATTGTACCACTTTTCTAAAAGATCCATATAGATACAAAGGTTATGCCAAAAGTAGGAAGATTCTGATATATTGTACATACATACTGTTTGTTATTAGAGTATCCAGAGTTTTGCATACTTTGTGTAGAGAACAGAAGGACAATAGGACAGTTCATCTTTGAGGAACTTCTATACTAATACAGAGCATGTCCTAAGCTTGTAACAGACAACAGAATGCCTTATATTATAGTATTGGACTATTTGTAAGAACAATACTACATTAATCATATTTGGATTTCTGTGTATAACTCCTGTGTGAACAGAATTATTGAGCAGAAACACTTGGACATACAGGAAGCAATTGTAAAGACAGTAGGAGACAATATTAGACATTAGTATAAGTACACACATTCTGTGTTCTGGGCAGAGCAGATTATGATTCAGAAAGCAACTGAATATTCTCCTTATTACCTTATTCATAGAGTAGAGCTGATATTACTGTTTGACCTGAATAAGGCAATGTATTTGGTTCCACCTAAAGGATTACTACTAACAACAGAGGAACTGGTAGTAATACAAGTACAACAATTGTAGAAGAGACCAGACAACCTTACACAAATAATGGAATGTGTTCAGAAAGCCTGCAAAAGATATACAAAGCATTTTACAGAAGTCAATCATAATCAGATCAAGGACTACAACTTTGCCCCAGGTGTACTAGTACTAATCCACAATTTAAAAGTGAGCAACAACTTAGGATGAAAGATGAAACTGTAATACCTTGGACTGTTTGTAGTAGTGTAAAGAACAAAAGGAAACACTTATGTTGTAGCAGAACTGGACAGAGCAGTGGCCAAGTTATGTATTGTAGCATTTTGCTTAATTCTGTATTTTCTGTGTTCACATTTAATAGTTCCTATCTTGTGTATTATCAAGACTGTAGAACTAACACTAGAAGATGTGAAACTGTACAAGACTAGTTGTAAGGATACAGATGATCTAGACAATAGTGCTTCAGATACTATGCTTGAAGTAGAACCAAGTACAGAAGTCACAGTCTCCTAATTCAAGAATATACAATTTTTCAATATACCCTCCTAGTCTTGTACAGGAAACTGAAACATAGGGATCAATTCCCTACTAACAATGTCTAACAGTTGTGTAAATCTGTAAAATACTGTGTTCAACTGTAGTTCTCCATACTTTGTTATGTTTTATATTCATATACTTCTAATCTTCTGTTACATTCCTTCTCATTTATAATAAAATTGTAAAAAGCCTATACAACATTCTATAAGTATATAAACCTCTATACAAATTATGATTCTTTTCTACCTATTCCTATCCTATTCCTCTAGTTCTATACATAAATCATAAAAATATCCATCCATCCATTCTATTCCTCTTAACTCTCTATTTTATCTATTTTCCTATTCATTCTATTCATTTCTGTTCCATTCTGTTTATTCCTTACATTTCTAGGTTTTTTTTCATAAAAGTATAACTGGACTTTCTATTTTACTACTTTCTACCCTATTCTAATTCCTACTCTAACTCTTCCACCCTACTATCTACAGAGGCTTCTACTGTTATAGTTAAGAAGTTAATACTCTACCTTAGAGTTATAATCTTTGTATTAAACTCATTCTTCATTATTATCAGCTATAACTCTAGGTTGTTTAGCTCCTTAGTCATTTGTAAGTAGAGGTTGCAGACTGTTCCAGCTTTACTATACATGATTAGAGGGATGACAGAACACAGGTTCTAAGTTGTACTGTACAATTCTACAGTTTGCCCTCTAGTCTTATACTAGATTCCTTTTAGGCTATATTCAGAGTAGTAGAATATACACACTGTGTACTAGTTTTCTACACAAACAATCACTATAGACACAGTCAAAAATAAGATTCAAACAGACTTACTTAGATTACTATAGTATAGCTAATTTATTATAGTCTAGTAAGTAGATTCCTGAGAACCCTTGTACCTCTCTGTACACTTTACACACTTGAGTGTGTAGAAGACTATTCCCTCTACCTAATCTAGAAGGATATTCTTGTCCTCCTTACTTGAAGACTCTACTACAACCTTCTAGTTTTTTACACACATTTCCTTACTAAAGACTAGAATCTCTACCTTAACAATAGTGTACTTCTTGCTTAAAAGTACTAGTACTAGCTCTAGACAACAAAATAGAGTTAGTATACTCAGAAAATCAACTACCCCTTATCTATATTACCTTTTTCCTTACTTTTATTCTCTTTCTTCTTTTCTAGCTTTGTAACTACTTAAAGAACTAGAAGAAACATTGTTTCAGCTTAACACAATTTGTTAACTATACTTGTACTTACTAACTATGACTTGTTTCTCCTTCTATTCCTTTCTTGTATTAACATTCTCTTTCTCTATAACTAGCTTTTTCTTTTCTAGTTTTGTAAATTTGTTAGAAACTAAACAAAGACAACATTAGTAGTACACAAGTTGTTAACTATACATTTAATTTGTACCTAGCTTGTTCCCCTTTTCTACTACTATCTTTAATTTTTCTGTATTTGTAACAGTATTAGAACCTGTGTAAACAGTTAGTTATTATACACAATTTGTTAACTATACTTACACATATACCTTTAGACCCCTCCTTTTCCTTTCTATCCTTCTACTTTGTTACTAACTATACTAAGACTGTAGCCTTCTCCTTCTCCTTCTCCTTCTCCTTCTCCTTCTCCTTCTCCTTCTCCTTCTCCTTCTCCTTCTCTTTCTCCTTCTCCTTCTCCTTCTCCTTCTCCTTCTCCTTCTCCTTCTCCTTCTCCTTCTCCTTCTCCTTCTCCTTCTCCTTCTCCCTCTCCCT
>NW_006760394.1:3125670-3134401 GCF_000271605.1 Fomitiporia mediterranea MF3/22 | reverse complement strand
TTTCTCTCTCAAGTAAAATTTAAAATTTATTTTAATATTTCATTCAATTTAATATTATAAAAGAAATTTCAAATTTTTCTTGTCACTAAATCTGAAAGAAAATTTATAATTTTACTATAGGAAAAACTTTAAATTATGTTTTAAATTATTTTCTCCATTTATTTAAAGATTTTACAAATAAGGAAATGTTAAATTTAATTTCTAGTTTTTGTATAATAAAAATTTTAAATTCTGTTCAGAGTTTCTGCCAACCAAAAATGGTAAACTAAATTACAAATAATGTTTATCATTATGTAAGTTATTTCTTAAGGCAAGAAATTGTGAAATGCTCTATGTGATTATACTAAGAACTGTACATTACATGTAGACAATCATAGTAATCAATTCTAAACACCCATGTGACTCATAGAAGCCTACTCTGAGAACACCCAACTATTCTGCATTACAAGCATTTACAAACAGAACCATAAGAGTGTACAGTCTTGGAATTGGCTTGCACACATTGTTTTCTCCACAGGATGTATGGATCATGTACTTATTACAGGCTCAGAACACAAGTTGTGTCACAGTAAGTGGCTCAGCAAACCATTATGTCATTATTGCCCAGATCAAAGTACTACAATCTTCTAATCAGATAGGACATCAGGGCAATCAAAGTGTTGATCTCAGGAGACTGCTGGAAATCTCAGAACTCTCTACACTTTGTCTGTACTAATCAGATGATAATGGTATAAGAACCTTCTACTTCTTTCAATGTAAATCTTGCTTTTCCCTTTTGCATAACATTTCCTATAGTTAGAATACAGACCACTTAAATTTTCCTCATACATTTTCACCCTATTTTCTTCCAACCTCTGGCAAAAGGTTCTCTTATTTGTTCTTGTATATTTTGTTATTTTTTCTTTTGTTCAGTCATAACATTTCCCTGTTAGTACTACACTTTTCCAGAACTCAGAAAACTATAAATACAGCTACTCATGTACTAGATACAGGGGGAATTCAGATAGTTCACCTATTGATTTAGCTCTTGTCTCTTGTCTTAAAGTCCTCTAGCATGAGGCATAGTCTTAGTCTTTATTGTTTTCCATATCAGATTGTTTGTTGTACACTTTGTAAAGTACACTTTCTGTTATTCACATCACTCTTCCAAGGTTGCAACCATGCTGGAAGAACTCACACCTGTTTAGAACCACTCTAGTCTTCTAAGACTCATGGTTTAGCTCCCCCTCAAACTTAATGAATCACCTGTGATCTTCTCTTAGACACTTTACAGGAGTTTCATCTGGAGCCTACTATAAGGGGGGTTTCTATAGTTAAACAACACAAGTTCTAACAGTTCTCAGCATCCTGAACAGGTTTCTCAGACACTAGCCTGTGGCCTTAGGTCAACTCAGTCACAGTCAGCACCAGTACCTGTATTGAGCAGAACACACAGATCTGCTAGAATCCAATTGTACTACAAAACATCCAATAGTCTGAACACTAGAAGTACAGAATCCAATATTGTAGAAACCTTAGGAACACTATTGGAACAGTAGAGTGCTTGAGTCAGTAACAAAGAGGAGGAAGAAGAAGACATTGTAGCATTATCACTCAATCCCCAAGTAATTGGTTTCTGAGTTTGTAACAAACTGCTGCATTTCACATCCCCAGAATTGTGTACAAGATTGCCAGCTACCCTGTGACTTTCCTGAACTGTATCAGTATTGTAACTGACCATAACTGGAATGCTACATTGTAGAAGAGCACAGTTGTCTCTACAGGAAATGGAGACAGTCTAGTAGCCAGTATTATTACTCTCACTAGCAACTAGCATATTGTTAGTAATACAGCTCCAGTTATAGTAACAACAACTTGCAAGTGACACACAACTACTTCAGCAACTACAAGTAAACACACAAATTCTATTGTAACCAAGGCCAACAGTGTAGCCAATGGCTACATTGAACATTCTGAAGCTGTCTCATTGTAGAGCACATAATGTACTGTCCTTTGACAGAACCAAGCCCTGAGAGTTGTAGAGGTATTTCACAGATGTGGAAAGTCTTGCTAACAAATACAACATAGCTAGAGCAGATATCATTCTGCTTGTAATGAAGTACATACCTGTAGAAGTGGAGGATTTGTGGGATAATACAGATAAAATGTCTTAGAATACATTTAAGATGGGAGTAGTCACATATTACCCAAGTCTCAAGACAGGAGCACAATATGCTAGAAGTGACTTGGATACTATAGTACAGAAATGGGCAGAGAGAGGAATTACAAATAGGGACAATTTGGGAATGTACTACTGAGAGTTTACACTCATAGCAACCTATTTGATGACTAACAATAAGCTGTCACCAGAGGAATCTTACTGTGTTTTTCTGTGTATGTTTTATAGAGCAATTACAGAAAAGCTGACACAGAAGTTAGAAATCAAGTATCCAGACTATGAGGACAGACTTGTATACAATATTGCACAAGTTGTAGCTGTAGCAGGGTTGATCCTCAGGGGATCTACACTCACAGTAGTTAGTAGATCAGATACACTTGTAAGTCAGTCTGTGATTCTGGTCAAACAGGAAGAAGTTAATTTGACAAGTGTTGTAGAAGTGCTTCAGAGTCTACAATTACAAGTAGAGTCAATAAAGCAAGGCCTAAGATCAGGAGGAGGAGGATATGGTGGAGGTTCAGGCAGAGAATTAGGAAACAGAAGTTGTGTGTTTTGTAGAGAATCTGGACATTTTATACACAGTTACTCAAAAGTATTAGAATACATTGTAAACAGGAAGTGCACACAGAGCCCAGACAATAAAATTATTATGGCCAACAGAAACACCATTTCTAGGATAGGGCAGACCTTGAAGGAAAAGGTTGATAGCCACTTTCTGTCATTACAAATGCACTCTGTTAGTTTTGTACAGGCTATACCAGTCATAGTACACAGTCTAGGAGCTCCTGTACCAGTTATAATAGTAGAGGTTGATGAAGAAGAAGAGGAGGAGGTAGAGAACCTTGTAGAGCTTGAAAGGCTTGAAGTAATGCTAGGAGAAGCTTACAAGAAGGTTGTAGAACAATTGAAAGCAAAGGATGTGAAGGGGAAGGGAAAGTAAGAGTGTGATTACAAAGTAGCAAAACCTACAGATATCAGACTAGTACTAGCAAGTATGTAGTGAGACACAACTAGAACAAAGGAGTACCTGTACTACTACATTGTACCAATTAAGGACCTGGAAATAGCTGGAAGAGTTTTAGATTACAGCTTGGACCAGGAAGTGTGTATTACACAGTAGGAGTTGCTTGTATTGTCTCCAGAGCTTTGGAAGAAGACTTGTGAATTAGTAACATTGAGGTACTGAATGGATGGAAACACTACATTCTACAGTAAAGAACTGCCTATTGTAGGATCAAACAATAGTGTACTATAGTAGTATTGTAATGTGTCAGCAGAAGTTAACCATTCACTTCTACTCTGTATGCTCAAGGTAATAGTAGACAGAAAAATTGAGGTAGATTGTGTACTAGACTAGGGATCAAGCATAAACATAGTTTAAGCTAACATATAGGAAGTATTAAAGATTCTGTTAGATTGTAATATGGCTGTTATGCTTGAAACAGTAGATGCTAGTCAGGGATTGACTGTAGGACAGATTCTAAGGTTGTGACTCTCTATAGGAATGCTTCATGTAGATATTATAGCACAAGTTGTGTAGAAAGCTCTGTTCAGGATCTTACTAGGTAGACTGTTCTTTGTAACTACAGAATGTGAAACCAAAGATTTTGCAAATAGGGAGCAGCACATAACACTTCAGGACCTGAATGATCTGTCAAGGAGGTGGTCTCTGTCCACCAGAGTGAGGGCACTGTAATACAAGCTAGAGACAGATTTTTGAGAAGTGTTAAGGAACTGGAAACACTACAATTCTAGGGAGATACACATATGACAAGCAGATTGGGAACAAACAAGCAGAAGAGTAATAGTAAGGCAATCATTCTATATAGAGGAAGAGGCAAAGGAAGTAGGGTAAATACAATACAGGATTCTAGTCAGGGATTATGAGTTACAGAATCATGGATGATAGAGGTAGTAGAGTCACAGAAATCAGTAATTCTTGATACACTGGATGACAAACTCAACACAGTTTTGTGGGCTTACAAGAAAGTTGTAAATAAGGTGCACCTCATACCTAGAGTACTTCCAGAGGAGTTCTACATAGTCAGACAACAACACCCTAATCCCCTAGCTAGGATGCCTATATTACTAACAATACTACAGCCCTTTGTGCCTACTAGCCAACTTACAAAAGAGTGGATGTGAGTGATTAGAGAATTGCAATCAGGATTCCTATAGCTAGAAGAATGGAAGCTTGTAGAGAACCTATTAATACTGTAGTCAGAAGTGTTTGTGTGGACAGAAGAGGAGCAAGGAACATTAGACCCTACATATTTCAATCCTATTCAAATTCTGACTGTAGAGTATGTACTATGGGTAGAGAAAAGTATTCTGATCACACACAGAATTGAGAAGAGGGTGATTGAGTTGTTGAAGGAGAAGTTGTGTAATAGAGTGATAGAACTGTTGAATTCCTTGTATTGATCCTAATACTTTTGTGTCACAAAGAAAGACAGAGAATCCTTGTAATTTATTATTGATTTGCAGAGGTTAAATACAGTTACAATAAAGGATGTAGCAGTTCTGCTAAACATGGAACTAATTGTGGAAAGTTGTAGAGGTTGAGCATACTATATGTAACTTGATTTGTATATTGTGTTTGATTAGAGGATTTTGAATAAGCAGTCTAGAGATCTGACAATGTTTCAAACACCTCTAGGGACGTTTCACTTGACAGTGTTACTAATGGGTTACACTAACTCAGTACAGATTTTACATAATGACTTGGTGTTTATTCTTTGTGACAAGATTCTGGATGTTACAAACCTATACACAGACAATGTTCCAGTAATTAGACCCTGCTTAAGATATGAGAAAGCAGACAGAACAGAGGAAACACTTCCCAAGAATAAGAGAATACAGAAGTTTGTATACAAGTATCTGATGGATGTAAACTGGATTTTGCAGAGAGTGAAAGCTGTAGGAGGGATGTTTTCTAGGAAGAAGATAATGCTTTGTAACAAATCCACAATATTTGTTGGGCATAAGCTGACATATTTGGGGAGAGAGGCTGAAGAATCACAAATACAGAAGGTTAGGGATTGGCTGCCTTACAAGAGTGTTATAGAAGTACAGGGATTTCTCAGAACAGTAGGAGTACTTTGTGTTTTTATTTGAAATTATGCAAAGTTAGTACAACTACTCAATCAACTCACACAAAAGAACTTGATATTCAATTAGAATGACAAAGCACAGAAATCTATGGACACACTCAAGGAAGCAGTTTTACATTGCCCTACACTAACACTAATTGACTACAAGTCAGAGTATCCAGTAGTCTTAGTAGTAGATTTGTCTATCATTAGAGTAGGATGGTATATTAGTCAGGAGCACCTGGATTACAAACAGAGAATAAATCAATTCAGATTGATTAACTAGAACACAATACAAGCACAATATTTGTAAGTAAAAATAGAGCTGTTCAGACTTTATTGTGCACTTTACACATCACACATATATCTTATAAGTGTCAAGAAATTAATTGTGGAAATGGACACTTCATATGTAAAGGGAATGATTAATAAGCCTGACCTACAGTCTAATACTATGATCAATTGCTAGATAGCTAGTATTTTACTATTTGATTTTGAGTTCTGCTACATTCCTACATTAGACTTTAAGTGTATGGATGGATTATTGCAACACTGAGCAGCACCTAAAGACCCCCTAGACAACAACACCTATGAAGACTGGATTGATGAGTCATATGAATTTTACACAGTAGAAATAGAATCTATACAACACAGACATTAGCCAGAACCTTACAGGTCTACAGAACATAAAGCCTTATTAGTTGAGTGTGTAGAAACATAGTCCTGGGTTTCAGATGCAATACACTGGGAGACACACAACAACATTATTGATGAATCATTTCAAGTAAACAAGGATACACTACAGGCAACATGTTCTAGCAGACTGTAACATAGATTATTCCTGGAAGTCATTATTCTGAAACAGAACTAGAATTGAATACATTGAGATAAACTGGAACAACCTGAATCAGAACACAGAAGAGTAGAAGATGAAGCAGACAAAGGACTACAGGAGTGGGAACCTGGAGGAGAGTCTCACAGAGTCATAGGAACCAAGGAGGTAGAGGGAGTAGATGACAAAGTAGAGGGTGACAATCTAGAGCTGATAGGGGTTGTGTACAGTATCTACAGTAACAAGACTGAGGGTTTGGATGTAACAGTAGAATGATTCCTACAATCACTAACTGCTGAAAGGTAAGAAGCAAGACTGAAGGCTGTGAAAGAGTATCTTGGCTTGCTCTACAAACCAAGTGGAATTGCAGACACTGATTTTCCAACATTTATACAATATACTATACAGTTCTTTATACAGAACAACAAGATTTGGCATTAAGGTCCTGAAGGAAAGTATTAGATTGTGCTGGATAAGGACAGGAGATGAGTGTTGGTTAGGATAGCACACAAAGACTTAGGACACAAGGGAATCTTTGTAGTACAAGCCTGTTTACTGAATCAGTTCTGGTAGCCATCTCTTACAGAAGATGTTAAGTACTTCATTAGGACTTGTCATACATGTCAGACTCAGCAGATGTAACAAGTACTGATTCTACCAAGTATTCCAGAGATTGTGCCACTTTTCTAAAAGATCCACATAGATACAAAGGCTATACTGAAAGTAGGAAGATTCTAATATATTGTGTACACACACTGTTTGTTATCAGAGTATCCAGAGTTTTGCATACTTTGTACAGAGAACAGAAGGACAATAGGACAGTTCATCTTTAAGGAACTTCTATACTAATACAGGGTATGTCCTAAGCTTGTAACAGACAACAGAATGCCTTACATTGTAGTACTGGACTATTTGCAAGAACAGTACTACATTAATCATATTTGGATTTCTGCATATAACTCCTGTACAAACAGAATTATTGAGCAGAAACACTTGGACATACAGGAAGCAATTGTAAAGACAGTAGGAGATGATATTAGACATTAGTATAAGTACACACATTCTGTGTTCTGGGCAGAGCAGATTACAATTCAGAAAGCAACTAGATATTCTCCTTATTACCTTGTTTATGAAGTAGAACCAATATTACTGTTTGACCTGAACAAGGCAATGTATTTGGTTCTACCTAAAGGATTGCTACTAACAACAAAGGAACTGGTAGCAATACAAGCACAACAATTGTAGAAGAGACCAGACAACCTTACACAAATGATAGAATGTATTCAGAAAGCCTGTGAAAGATACACAAAGCATTTTACAGAAGTCAATTGTAATTGGATCAAGGACTACAACTTTGCCCCAGGTACACTAGTACTAATCTACAATTTGAAAGTGAGTAATGACTTAGGACAAAAGATGAAACCATAATACCTTAGACTGTTTGTAGTAGTGTGAAGAACAAAAGGGAATGCTTATGTTGTAGCAGAACTGGATAGAGTAGTAGCCAAGTTATGTATTGTAGCATTTTGCTTAATTCTGTATTTTCTGTGTTTACATTTAATAGTTCCTATCTTACATCTCATTAATACAGTAAAACTAACACTGGAAGACACAGAGCCACACAGGACTAGTTACAAGGATACAGATGATCTAGACAACTGTGCTTTAGATACTATGCTTGAAGTAGAACCAAGCAGAGAAGTCATAGACTCCTGATCTAAGAATGTACAATTTTTCAATATACTCTCCCAGTCTTGTACAGGAAACTAAAACATAGGGGTTGATTCCCTACTAACAAAACCTAACAGTTGTGTAAACCTGTAAATACTGTGTTCAACTACAGTTCCCTATACTTTGTTACATTTTATATTCACATACTTCTAATCTTCTGTTACATTCCTTCTCATTTATAATAAATTGTAAAAAGTCTATACAACATTCTATAAGTATATAAACCTTTATACAAATTATAATTCTTTTCCACCTATTCCTATCCTATTCTACTAGTTCTATACATAATTCATAAAAATATCCATTCATCTATTCCATTCCTCTTAACTCTCTATTTTATCTATTTTCCTATTCATTCTATTCATTTCTGTTTCATTCTGTTTATTCCTTACATTTCTAGTTTTTTTCATAAAAACAAAACTGGACTTTTATTTCTCTACTTTCTACCCTGTTCTATTTCCTACTCTAACTCTTCTACCCTACTATCTATAGAGGCTTCTACTATTATGGCTAAGAAGTTGATACTCTACCTTAGAGTTATGATCTTTGTATCAAACTTGTTCTTCATCATTATCAGCTACAACTTTAGGTTGTTTAGCTCCTTAGTCATCTGTGAGTAAAGGTTGTAGACTGTTCTAACTTTACTATGTGTGATTAGAGGGATGACAGAACACAGGTTCTAAGTTGTACTGTACAATTCTACAGTTTACCCTCTAGTCTTACACTAGATTCCCTTCAGGCTACATCCAGAGTAGTAGAATATGTATACTGTGTACTAGTTTTCTATATAAACAATCACTATTAACACAGTCAAAAATAAGATTGAAACAGACTTACTTAGATTACTATAGTACAGTTAATCTATTACAGTCTAGCAAGTAGATCCTTAAGGACCCTTGTGCCTCTCTATACACTTTA
>NW_006760394.1:3115405-3124775 GCF_000271605.1 Fomitiporia mediterranea MF3/22 | reverse complement strand
GATTTGTTAGTTATACTTGTACTTACTAACTATAACTCATTTCTCCTTCTTATCCCTTCTTGTGTTAACCTTCTCTTTCTTTATGACTAGCTTTTTCTTTTCTAGTTTTATAACTTCTTTAGAAACTAAGTAAAGACAATATTAGTAGTGTATAATTTGTTAGCTATATGTTTAATTTGTACCTAGCTTGTTCCCCTTTTCTACTACTACCTTTAACCTTTCTGTATTTGTAACAGTATTAGAACCTGTGTAAACAGTTAGTTTATTATGTATAATTTGTTAACTATACTTACACACATACTTTTAAACCCTTCCTTTTCCTTCCTATCCTTCTACTTTGTTACTAACTATACTAAGACTATAGCCTTCTCCTTCTCCTTCTCCTTCTCCTTCTCCTTCTCCTTCTCCTTCTCCTTCTCCTTCTCCTTCTCCTTCTCCTTCTCCTTCTCCTTCTCCTTCTCCTTCTCCTTCTCCTTCTCCTTCTCCTTCTCCTTCTCCTTCTCCTTCTCCTTCTTCTTCTCCTTCTCCTTCTCCTTCTCCTTCTCTCTCTCCCTCTCCTTCTCCTTCTCCTTTCCCCTCTCCTTCTCCTTCTTTACCTTAGCTTAAGCCTCTTCCTTAACCTTAGCTTATATTACTTTCTTAGCCTCTATCTTTACTTTAGCTCTAGTAGTAACTTTGTCCTCCTTTACTTTTGTAAGCTTCTCTACTGTTACCTTACAATTTACAAAATGTTCTACATTAGTAAACAGATTAGAAATTAGGAAATAAGAGACTTACTACTAGATTGACTCTCTACTAGTACAGACAAAACCTTCTCACCCTCTGAATTGTTGTTATTATAAGTGTTATTGTCTAAGCTCTCTTTGTCTTTAGACTTAGAATCTATAGTCAATCTGTTAGTTTCCTCCTTTACAACCTTGTCCTCTAGTTCATTTTCTGTGTCAGAACCTGTAGAGTACATTAGTATATGAGTCAGAGACAATATACTTTACAGAGGTACTTACTAAGTATACATTTGACTAGCTTGTCATTCATGTTTATTTCCTTACTAGCTACTATGTTGTTGTATATACAATTTCTAAGGAAAATCACAAAATCAGTATAAAAAGAGTAGAAAAGAGTACAATACTTACTGTCAGATTTACTAAGGAGTAGTAATAACATAGTAAGAGTGATAGAAGGAAGCAGAAAGAATAAGTAATAATGTTCACACACATATAGAACTTACATTCAGCCTACTAATTATTAAATTAACTATGTGACTGTAGACAGTTATAAGTAGATGTACTAGGAGATAAAACAATTAGTATTATACTAAGAACTGTACATTATATACAAACAATTATAGTAATCAATTCTAAACACTTACATGACTCATAGAAGTCTACTCTAAGAACACCCAACTATTCTACATTACAAGTATTTACAAACAGAACCACAAGAGTGTACAGTCTCAGAATTGGCTTACACACATTGTTTTCTCTACAGGATGTATAGATCACATACTTATTACAGGCTCAGAACACAAGTTGTGTTATAGTAAGTGGCTCAGCAAACTATTATATTATTATTGCCTGAATCAAAGTACTGTAATCTTCCAATCAGATAGAACATTAGGGCAATCAAAGTGTTGATCTCAGAAGACTGTCAGAAATCTTAGAACTCTCTACACTTTGTCTGTACTAATCAGATAATAATAGTATGAGAACCTTCTACTTCTTTCAATATAAATCTTGCTTTTCCCTTTTACATAATATTTCCTGTGGTTAGAATGTAGACTACTTAAATTTTCCTCATACATTTTCACCCTATTTTCTTCTAACCTCTGGCAAAAGGTTCTCTTATTTGTTCTTGTATATTTTGTTATTTTTTCTTTTGTTCAGTCATAACATTTCCCTGTTAGTACTATACTTTTCCAGAACTCAGAAAACTATAAATACAGCTACTTATGTACTAGATACAGGAGGAATTCAGATAGTTCACCTATTGATTTAGCTCTTGTCTCTTGTCTCAAAGTCCTCTAGTGTGAGGCATAGTCTTAGTCTTCATTGTTTTCCATATCAGATTGTTTGTTGTGTACTTTACAAAGTGTACTTTCTGTTATTCACATTACTCTTCCAAGGTTGTAACCACACTGGAAGAACTCACACCTGTTTGGAACCACTCTAGTCTCCTAAGACTCATAGTTTAGCTCCCCCTCAAACTTAACAAATCACCTGTGATCTTCTCTTAAACACTTTACAGGAGTTTCACCTTCATTTCTAAAATTCTATTGTCCTGATTCTGTATTTTGTCTGTACTCTATCTCCTGAAAATACATTCTTTGTACATCAGAATCTGCTTTACTGGAACTGTCTAGTTCTACCTGACTGTAATTACAAATGTCTAGAGCTTTTCCTTTATTTGCTCTTACACTTTTCTTATTACTAGGTACAGGTTTACTTAGATCTTTCTTCCAAGAATGTGTACTTTCAAACTGTGAAGCATCTTCCAATTGTTTAGACATTCCTTTAGTAGCTTCTGAGTGTTGACAACATACTTTCTAATACATCTATTTAGCTAACTTGTCTCCAGTTAGTTTGGATGGATTGATTGTGTCTAAATTAATGTTTCTTTCATGTTCCTAATATATACTATTATACTTATGAGTTCTCTTGTTCAATTCCTCAATATCAATTCCTTGATTGAATAGACTAGCTAGCCTACTCATGGCTTTTAGTGTCTCTAGCCTAGGAACGTTTCTGAATGTCTTTCTAGCCTTCTGGAATGTTTCCTACTGTAAGGAAAGTATTGTTCCTTTACTAATACTCTTGTTCTTACTGACAGAATCCTTAATACTAGTTTCCTAAGTGTTTACACTCTCTATACTACTATTATCTACTTCTGTGAGCCTAGTAAGGTAAGTACTTGCTAGTGTCTACTCTATAGTACACATTAGTCTAACAATATGTGTTAGTACAGGTACATGCCTTTGTTCTACATTACTTGTATGTAATAGTTCATTAGGGTGCCTCCAGCCTAGTATAGACAAGGACTTATCACCTGGCAAAGGGTTATCAGATTGCCTCCAGCCTGTAACAGACAAGGACTTATTCTCTAGCATGTTAATAGTGACTTCTGGACTTGAGGGCCCTTCTAGGGTTGTCTACTAAGGCTTGGTGGCCACATTGTGTTCAGTACTCAACAGATAATCTTGTTGTCTATTGTCTATGTACTCTATTAATTTGAAATCTGTAGTGTGTACTGTTTCAAATCTCTCTACATTCAGGGAAAGCTACTCTTCAGCACTTCCAAATGATGCTTGCCTCTTACAATTTTGACAAGGAGGTCTCTCTGCATTAAGGGGAACAATCCATTTGTGTCTCTCAAGCATTCTGAGTATCTTAGTAGCTATAGTGAGAGTATATGTGTCTCTAATTTAGATTTGCAAACTACTTACTGATTTCTTTGAATTTGAAGGAGTACTGAGCAATGTGAGGAACATATTAGAGTGATCAAGCCCTCAGTTCCAGTCGTCAAAGCTTAGCAGGTTTATAGAAAGGTGGGTTCAGTCAAAAATGTGTAAGGATAAGTATACTAGCCTTATGCAAAGATTCTCTCTTTACTAGCACACTCAACTACTGACTAGGATAACCTAGTAATTGAGTGCTGAGAAGGAGAAAGAATCCCCTAACCCTTAACTCAAAAACCCTTTATATATGTGTATACACATGTAGTAGGATACAGGGTAGTTTAGTGAACAAAAAGGAAAACACTCACAAGTACCTACAACACATGTTGTGCAAATGCACAAGTAGTACAATTGTTACACTATTATACAAAGTAGGATATGTTTTAATGAAAACAAACAATGAATGTATTATTTATTCTCCTGCTCATACAAAGATTAGTGAAATACATGTACAAAATAACTTGTATATGATAGTTTCTTATCATAATAAACAATCTATTAATGCAATCACTATTGTTGACTTACATTAATGAATGGGTCATGTCAATTTTGATTACTTACACAAACTCATACAAGAGTATCCTGAGATTATAAGTCAAAAGATAACAGACAATAAAAATGTGTAGTGTACAGATTGTATCAAAGCAAACATACAATGTAATGAAATACCAAAAATACAAACAACACCTCTTGTACAATCTTATAGAGATCATCTCCATATTGATATTTGGGGACCTGCCCCAGTACAAGCTTATAGCAAATACAAATATCTTTTTACCATTGTAGATAATACTACACAATGGGTAACTATACTACCTATGTGGTATAAAAGTGATGCTTTCACAGAATATGTAAAGTATACAACAAGACTATTTGCACAGTACAGTATAAGAGTTAAAACTCTCCAAAGTGATAACAATACAGTGTTCCTAAGTAAAGACTTCACTATGTATATTGAAAGTCAAGGAACAATACATAAATTAACAGTACACAATACACTATAGCAGAACAGAGTTGTAGAACGTATGTATAAGACTATCTTTAACAGTGTATGTATGTGTCTATTATCAGCAAAGTTACTTATGAAATTCTGGGTATATGTAGTACAATATCAAACATTTATTTATAACAGAACACTAAGAGTTGCTATTAATTTCACAACACCATATTACAAACAGTATAACAAACATTATCAAATAGATAATATACAAGAATTTGGTGCATATTGTATTATACAGAACGAACAAATGTATAAACTACAACCTAGAGGCTAACACGTATGATGGCTAGGTTATGATACTGACAGTAAAGGTTACTTAGTGTACTATGATAATAAAGTTACTGTCAAACACAATGTACAATTCATAGACAAACCAATGTCTAAGATTGAAGGGGAGAATAATTATAACAATGATACATCAAACAATGATAAAACTCTTCCTAATAACAATAATAAAGATAAAGAACCTGTCATACAATGCTCTACACAAGAGTAAAGACCAGTTAAACAAACTATAGGTTTAAATTACAAAGACAATATAAACCTAGCTATGTATCTAACAGAATTTAACAAATTCCTTAACAAAGCCTATAACAATCTATTAACATATTACAATGCTATAACATGTATAGACAAAGAACAGTGGATCAAAGCTATAAAGGATGAAATACAGTCACTTTAACAATGAAACACATGAATATATACTATCCCCCCTACAAATACAAATATAATTGGAACAAAATTTGTCTATAAAATCAAAAGACTGGCTAACAGCCAAATAGACAAATACAAAGCACAATTAGTAGTGTAAGGATACACTCAAAAGAATGGAATAGACTTCTATTCTGACAACTTATTTGCTCTAGTAACAAAACTATCAACAGTACAATTATTGTTATCTTAGGTAGCATCTAAGAACTATGAAATACATCAGATAGATGTAAAATCTGCATATCTTTACAGAGAACTAAATGAGGACAAACTCATTTATGTGAAACTGCTGCCAGGCAGGCTACTTACAGATATTAAACCTGGACAAGTGTTACACTTAAATAAAGCATTATACAGATTGAAACAAGCAGGTAGACAATAGTACAAGAAGATTACCAAACTACTACTTAAGATCAGATTAGAATGAGCTAATTACAATCACACTGTATTTTACAAGAAACAAAATAATAAAACAATTCTTGTAACATTTATACACATTAACAATATTATGATTATTGGCAAAACTATTGCTATAATAACTGTATTTAAACATGCATTAAGACAACACGTTACATTTACTGACAGTAACAAAATACATTAGTTACTTAGTATTAAAATAAGCTGAGATAGACCTTAACAAACAATTAGCTTACAGTAAAAGTATTATATTGAAAGTATAATCAAGCATTACCACTTTGAAAACAAAAAGGCACTACAAACGCTTATTACTCCTGGAATAGATCTATCCAACAATACAAACAATATGTACAATACAAACAAAAGTAATAATAAAACAATACTATACATGAATATGGTAGAATCATTAAGATATGTTGCAGACTGTACACAGTCAGACATATTCTATATTACTAGGCAATTAGCATGCTACTTACAAAAGCCTCAAACGTATCACTACAAAGTAGTGAAACATTGCTTTGTGTATTTAAAATATACAACAAATTGTTGGCTTTAACTTGGAAGCATGAACACCTTAAAACTACAAGGCTATTGTGATGCAGACAGACAAATGATGGAAGGACATAAAGTAATAAACAGTTATGTCTTTCAATTAGCTAAATCAACCATATCCTGGTCAAGCAAACAGTAAAACCTGGTACTACTATCTGTTTACAAAGCAGAGTTGCAAGTGCTGGCATATACTACTCAAGAAGCCATTTGGCTCAAACGATTTGCTGAAGAAGTACTACAGACTGAATTGGCACCCATTATGATTTATTGTAATAATCAAGGTACAATAAAGACTGTAAAGTCTGACAAAATAACATACAATGCTTGTACTAAACATCTTGATTTACAAAAAGACTTTGTGTAATGTTACATTCAAAACAATTACATTAATGTATACTATGTTCAATCACAGAACCAATTAGCAGACATCCTTACAAAAGCTCTCCACATCCTACAGATCAAGTATCTAAACAAACTATTAGACATACAGTCCTAGTTCTTAATTAATGCTTGAAGGGGAGTATTAGATTGTGCTCTGGATTAGGAAATCCCCAATTGCCTTATGTAGAGTTACTGCACTTGGAATGTCTTAGACTATCAGACTTTACTATGTAGTATATAAGGCAGACACTCACTTGATGTCTTAATAAGAGAGAGTACTTGGGGCACTCCTGCTACACTTGTTAAAAGTCTTAGTCTTTATTGTTTTCTGTACCAGTTTGTTTGTTGTATACTTTACAAGTGTACTTTCTGTTATTCACATTTCTCTTCTAAGGTTACAACTGTGCTGGAAGAACTTGCACCTGTTTGGAACTACTCTAGTCTCATAAGACTTGTGGTTTAGCTCCCCCTCAAACTTAACAAATCACCTGTGTTCTTCTCTTAGACACTTTACAGGAGTTTCAGTATACATACTGTTTGTTATTAGAGTATCTAGAGTTTCACATACTTTGTGTAGAGAACAGAAGGGTGATAAGACAGTTCATCTTTAAGGAACTTTTATACTAATACAGGGTATATTCTGAGCTTGTAACAGACAACAGAACACCTTACATTATAGTGTTAGACTATTTGTGAGAACAATACCACATTAATCATATTCAGATTTCTGTATATAACTCCTGTACAAACAGAATTATTGAGCAGAAACACTTGGATGTACAGGAAGTAATTGTAAAGACAGTAGGAGACAATATTAAACATTAGTATAAGTACACACATTCTATGTTCTGGGCAGAGCAGATTATGATTCAGAAAGCAACTGGATATTCACCTTATTACCTTGTTTATAGTGTAGAGCTGATATTACTGTTTGACCTGAACAAGGCAACATATTTAGTTCCACTCAAAGGATCACTACTAACAACAGAGGAACTGGTAGTAATACAAGTACAACAGTTACAAAATGTTACAATTCTCTACTCTCTTACCTTCAGTTCCAAGGGTTCTACACCCTTCTGTACTAGAACCTGGGACTTCTGTCCCTTAGGGGTGCTGTCTATAGACTATATGTGTGCTGACTCTTGCTGCTACCCTTCCTTACTTCATCATTCCATTCCTTTGACCACCCCTTCCTTCTTTGTATCATTCTATGGTCTCTTACCCTTTGTCCATCCCTTCATTCTTTGTACCTTTATCTTTGACATTCCTTTCTTTCATTCTTTGTAGCTCATCATTCTTAGTAGCTTATACTCCCTGAGTGCTCTTGTATAGTTTAGTATATATAGGCATACAAGATCAGACTGGTCCTGTAGTCTTGATCTTGTCTACTCTAGGTAGTCCTGTACTCTTAGACTCACTCTATATACTCTACTCTTGTCTCACTCTCTCTCTCTGCCTGTTCTGCAAGTTCTGACTATGTTCCAGTACTTACATTCTGTATTTCTGTTGTGTAGGATAGTTGTAGCCTGGGTCCCCTTGCTGAGCCTTTGAGTCCCCTCTACACTGTTGCTGACATCAGATCAAGACTACCCATTACCACCCTACAACTCTCTTATGTTTCAGGCATTAGTACACACTGTTGTGTCAATCTCTTTCCTTTGTCCTGACCCTTTTACATTTTTAAATTTTAAACTTTCTAAACCCTTTTAAACTTTTGCCACCCTTCTTCTATTCATTACCCCTTTTAGTTTAGTGTTGATTCCTTTGTAGTGTAAACATGGACCCTACTATACCAACTGCCACCCCTACTGTCCTGCCAGATCAGCAGTTACAAGCAGAACTAGCTTAATATGTACAGACCTCCATCTAAGAGGCCTTTACTAACCACATACCCTCAGCCCCTTTGGAACCTGTTCCAATTGTTCTGGAAGTCACAACCTGTTCCAGAAAGAAAGTGTATATAGCCTGCCCTTCAGACTTTAATGAGTAGCACTTTAAGGACTTCCAGCACCAAGTTAAACTATACATGACTGCTGCTTCAACTAATCTATCCTCAGATCTCAATTGTGTCCTATTCATCCTCTCCTTCATGAAGGAAGGCAACATGGCCACCTGGGCCCAGAACTGGATCAAAGGTCATTGGATTGGAAGCCTGATCTGACTTCAGAACAATGAGTTGTACTCAGAATTCATGAGGCAGCTCTATGCTTCCTTCATTAATCTGAATAAGAAGCACAATGTACAGAACAAGCTTGCATCTCTATAACAGGGCAAACATTCTGCTGATGCCTTCTTTCAGGAGTTTGATATCCTGGCCCAGAAGGCAGGATTCACACTTGGGTTCAATAATGTCCTCATTAGAATGCTTGAAAAAGCTCTTCACCTAGAACTGGTTAATAAGATTCTTAGAATAACACTAGAACTAGTCACCTACACTGAGTGGAAGACATGCACTATCTCCTTTGACCAAGCCACAGCTTGAATGTGTCAAGTCTGTACAGAACACTCACACATGTGTCTGGCTCTGACAGTTCTGAGCCCTCAGATCAATCTGCCTGTAATTCACAATCAATCTGTTCTGATGGACATTAGAGAAGCCTGAAAGTAAGGAGCATACTTTGCCTGTAGAAAGTCAGGGCACCAAATTAAGGACTGTCTACAGAAGCAACAGTACATCTGTCAGGTTATTAGAGTAATAACAAGTAATGAGCAGGATTTGTAGTAAGAAGCCTTTTCTACAAATCTGGAAGTCACCTCAGAACTCTCAGACCCTGACTATGTACTCTAGGATTTTGTAGAGGCCTAACAGTAAATGTAGTACTGAAGGGCTATGACTTGGATTTTTTAATGGCCACTTT
>NW_006760394.1:3102109-3114706 GCF_000271605.1 Fomitiporia mediterranea MF3/22 | reverse complement strand
ATTCTTTTGTATTCTTCTCTTTACACTTTATCTGAGTCTAAATCTGCACAATCCAACCTGCTACTTCTGTGTTCTGAGATCTTAGAACATTTGGAACATTACTCAGCCCTGTTCACTACTCAGTAGTTTGTCCATAGTATCAAGCAGGGATGGTCTCAGCTGAGTTCACAGCTGAGAACATGAGTCTGTCCTTGTTGAAAGAGAGAGGTTAATGAGGAAATGTTAGTGTATATACTCACTCTCTCAGACAATAAGGTTGTACAAGCTGTACATTCCCTTCAGAACAAGTAGCAGTTCATCTGAGGATGTTCTAAGTACTAGCTCCAGGTCCCTGTCCTCTTGGCTCCCTTCTTAGGATCCCCCCAGATTCAAACAACAGCTCTGATAGACAGTAGATGTACTAGTTCATACATTAATAAGGCCTTTGTGTAGGAACACCACCTCCCTACTCAATGTGTTTCACTTCTGATCCTAGTATACAATACAGACAGAACCCTGAACCAGAATGGTCAGATTACTGAGTTTGTCCAACTATGGATGACCATTCAGGATCATAAGGAAAGTATTGAGTTTAGAGTCACTAACCTTGGAAAGACAAATGTCTTTATTGGATTTGAATGGCTCAAGGCTCACAACCCTACCATTAACTGGTTAGAGCAGACACTTGTGTTCAATCAGTGTTCTGAGTCTTGTGGCTACCTTGCACTACTGTTCTAAGTGGATGTAAATGCTTCTAATGTTACTAACAGTTCTAATAAAGGTGACTGATTGTTCTTCTTTGACTAGGATAGATATGTGGATACACATTCTAGTCAAGGTGGAATAGAGTCAATCTGAAGGATGTCTAAGACAGAACCAGTCTAGAACCCCCTTGGAACAACTCTACTCTAGAACACACACAGACCCAGTCTGCCAGATTTTGTCTGAGAGTTCCCTAAAGTCTTTAGTGAAGAGGAATTCAACCAGCTTCCTGAACACTATCCCTGGGACTATACAATTAAATTGACTAAGGGTTTCCAACCTAAGGATTGTAAGGTCTACCTGCTCAACAGAGACAAGCAGGAGGCACTCAATGAGTTCTTTTGGGAAAATCTTCAGAACAGCCAGATCCAACCCTTAAAGTCCCTTATGGCCTCCCCTTTCTTCTTTGTTAAAAAGAAAGATGGGAAGCTCTGCCCAGTCCAGGATTATTGTTGTCTCAATAAGGGTACTGTCAAAAACAAGTACCTGCTCCCCCTGATTCAGGAGCTCATTAATAAGACACATACATCCAGAGTTTTCACTAAGTTGGACGTTTGATAGGGATACAATAATATTTGGATCTAAGACAGAGATGAGTAGAAGGCTGTGTTCCAAACTAATTACAGATTGTATGAACCAACTGTAATGTTCTTCAGACTAACCAACTTGCCTACAACATTCCAGTCATTCATGAATCACATTCTTATGGATCTGATTGACTCAGAGCACATTAGTGTGTATCTGGACAACATTCTGATCTTCACCCAGACAGTTGAGCACTATTACTGACTAATCTGAGCAGTTCTACAATAGCTCCAAGATAATAAACTGTTCCTCTGAGAAGTAAAGTACTCTTTTGTATAGGAGTCAGTAGATTATCTGAGCTTTGTAATCAGTAGAGGAGAGGTCTGTATGGATCCAGCAAAAGTGACTACAGTTTGGAACTGGCCACAACCTCAGAACCTGAAACAGGTCTAAGTGTTCCTTAGGTTTGCAAACTACTACTAACACTTCATTCAAGGCTTCAGTACTATTGCCTGGCCCCTTCATGATCTTACTAACAAGGATGTTCCTTAGTAATAGGATGATCAGTAGCAGTCTGTGTTTGAGTCCCTCAAGCAGGCCATCACTAGCAAGCCTGTATTAGTAGTTCTGACAGTTGTAGACAAGTTCTAAGTCAAAGCCAACTCTTCCAACTTTACAAATAGAGTAGTACTGTCTCAGTTCATTGACAGAAAGTAGTGTCTGATAGTATTCCAATCAGAATCCCTCTCTGTAACAGAACAGAACTACTCTATCTATGACAAGGAACTCCTTACAATTGTCTGTTCCCTGGAAGAGTAGTGTCAATATCTCCTCAGTACAGTACAGAAGTTCAAGATCTAGAGTGATCACCTTAATCTCTAGTACTTCCAGGCACCTTAGAAGCTCAACTGCTGTCAGGCCTGCTGGATGTTAGAACTGTAGGACTATGACTTTGTGCTGACCCACAAACCTGGAATGCAAATGATGAAAGCTGATTTACTCTCAAGATAAGCAGGTCATAAAAGGGGGGAGAATGATAACAAAAATCTTGTTCTCCTAGACAATTCCTGTTTTGTGTCTGAGACAATCTGAGAGATCTGACTTGAATCCAAGGATGTTGACTTTGTCACCTGTATACAGTAAGCTCTGAGACACACATGGGACTGGGTTGTAGTGAAGCAACTGGAGAAGCAGGCTAGGGATTAGGAGGAGGATAAGGATGGACAGGTTTACTAGGAAGGCTGACTGTACATTCTAAAGGATCAGAAACTGTGGGAGGACATTGTCTGAGCTCATTACAACAATCTGACTGTAGGACATCTGGGCCAACACAAAACACAGGAACTCATCACTCAGAACTACTAGTGGCCTAGAATGTAGAGGGAAATCCTGAAGTATGTGACTGGTTGTAATACATACTAACAGACTAAGGCCTACTGGACAAGGGTTTGGGCTCCCCTACATCTGTATTGGATCCCAGATCACTCTTAGGAAAAAGTCTTGGTGGACCTGATTAGTAAGCTACCTGAGTCTTAGGGTTACAACACTATCTGTGTGATTGTTGACTGATTCTCTAAGCAAGTCCATACAGTTCCAACCCAAACAGAACTCACTTCTAAAGGCATAGTGTGCATTTATTAGGATCATGTCTTCTGGTTGTACAGACTCTCTCAGAAGCTCATTCATGATTGCAGACTGTAATTCAAGTCAAAATTCATGTAGGACTTGTATGTGCTTCTCAGAATTCAAGGGAACCCTTCTACTACCTATCACCTGTAGACTGACAGTCAAACTGAGTGAGTCAATCAGGAGATCAAGCTCTACCTCTGGATGTTCATTAATTATTAGCAATTGGATTAGTCTGAATGGCTAGCTCTAGCAGAATTTGTGTACAATAACTGGCAACACTCTACAACAGGACAGTCCCTGTTCTTCCTCAATCATAGGAGACATCCATACTAGGGGACAGTTCCAAACCAGAACAGTAGTTCTGAATCTGTAACAGACTTTGTAGAACGAATGTACAGAACCAGGGAGGATGTATGAGCTCTTTTGGAAAAGGCAGCATAGGTTATAAAGTAGAACTATGATTGGAAGAGGTCTGCAGCTGAGGACTACCAGCCTGGTGACAAAGTTATGCTAGAAGCTACTAACCTGACCACAGATTACCTAATGAAGAAGTTGGACAACAAGTGCTTCAGACCCTTTGTTATTGAAAAGAAGGTCAGTGCCTCTGCCTACAAACTCCAACTTCTAGCAACATAGAAGTGTATACACCTAGTGTTTAACAAGGTTCTACTGTCTCAATACTATAATCTAGGTTTTCCTTTACAACAAAGACCCCTACTGCCTCTACTAGAACTCATTAGTTCTGAACCAGAATACAAAGTAGAGTATGTAGCAGATGCTAAACTGGTGTATAGAAAGCTCAAGTTCCTTATCTACTAGAAGGGATACCCAGTTGAAGAATACACTTGGGAACCTGCTGAGAATCTCACCCATACTACTAAGGTGATCTAAGACTTCTATCAACTTCATTTGGATACTCTGTATCAACTCCACCTCACAGATTTCCAAACCCTACTGTTCCAACCTATGCCTGAGCTGCTGACTGAGCCTAATACTCACTAATCAGGACAATTGGTTTTAGAGGGGGGGTGATGTTATGATTCTCTACTCTCTTACCTTCAGTTCTGAGGGTTCTACACTCTTCTGTACCAGAACCCAGGACTTCCATCCCTCAGGGGCACTGTCTATGGACTATATGCATGCTGACTCTTACTACTACCCTTCCTTACTTCATCATTCCATTCCTTTGACCACCCCTTCCTTCTTTGTATCATTCTATAGTCTCTTACCCTTTGTCCATCCCTTCATTCTTTGTACCTTTATCTTTGACATTCCTTTCTTTCATTCTTTGTGGCTCATCATTCTTAGTAGCTTATGCTCACTGAGTACTCTTGTATAGTTTAGTATATATAGGTGTATGAGATCAGACTGGTCCTGTAGTCTTGATCTTGTCTACTCTAGGTAGTCCTGTACTCTTAGACTCACTCTATATACTCTACTCTTGTCTCACTCTCTCTCTCTGCCTGTTCTGTAAGTTCCAACTATGTTCCAGTACTTGTATTCTGTATTTATGTTGTGTAGGATAGTTGTAGCCTGGGTCCTCTTGCTGAGCCTTCAGGTCCCCTCTATACTGTTGCTAACACAAAAGAGACTAGACAACCTTATACAAATGATAGAACATGTTTAGAAAGTCTGTAAAGGATACACAAAGTATTTTACAGAAGTCAATTGTAATTGGATCAAGGACTACAACTTTGCCCCAGGTACACTAGTACTAATCTATAATTCAAAAGTGAGTAACAACTTAGGACAAAAGATAAAACTGTAATACCTTAGACTGTTTATAGTAGTGTAAAGAACAAAAGGAAACACTTATGTTGTAGTAGAATTGGACAGAGTAGTAGCCAAGTTACATATTGTAGCATTTTGTTTAATTCTATATTTTCCACATTCATGTTTAACAGTTCTAATCTTATGTCTTATTAAGGCTACAGAACTAACACTGGAAGATGCAGAACTGTACAGACCTAGTTACAAGGATACAGATGATCTAGACAACTGTACTTCAGATACTATGCTTGAGGTAGAACCAAGTACAGAAGTTATGGAACTCCTGATCTGAGAGTGTACAATTTTTTAATATACTCTCTCAGTCTTGTATAGGAAACTAAAACATAAGGATTGATTCTCTACTAGTAACACCTGACTATTGTGTGAATCCTGTAAATACTGTGTTCAACCACAGTTCTGTATACTTTGTTATGTTTTATATTCACATACTTCTGATCTTCTGTTACATTCCTTCTCATTTATAATAAATTGACAAAAAAAAAAAAAACTCATACAACATTCTATAACTATATAAACCTTTATACAAATTATAATTCCTTTACACTTACTCCTATCCTATTCTACTAGTTCTATACATAAATTATAAAATATCCATCTATCCATTCTATTCCTTTTACCTTTCTATTTTATCTATTTTCCTATCTATTCTATTTATTTTCTGTTCCATTCTGTTTATTCCTTACATTTCTGTTTTTCTGTTCATAAAAACTCAACTGAAATTTTCTATTTTACTACTTATTTTACTCTATTCTATTCCCTACTCTAACTCTTCCACCCTACTATCTACAGAGGCTTCTACTACTATAGTTAAGAAGTTGATACTCTGTCTTAGAGTTATAATCTTTGTGTCAAACTTATTCTTTATTATTATTAGCTACAACTCTAAGTTGTTTAGCTTCTTAGTCATTTGTGAGTAGATGTTACAGACTGTTCTAGCTTCACTATGTGTGATTAGAGGGATGACAGAACATAGGCTCTAAGTTGTACTATATAATTCTACAGTTTGCCCCCTAGTCTTATACTGAATTCCCTTCAGGCTACATTTAGAGTAGTAGAATATATACACTATATACTAGTTTTCTACACAAACAATCACTATAAACACAGTCAAAAATAAGATTCAAACAGACTTACTTGAGTTACTATAGTATAGCTAATCTATTACAGTCTAGTAAGTGGATCCCTAAAGACCTTTGTACCTTTCTGTACACTTTACACACTCAGGTGTGTAGAAGACTATTCTCTCTATCTAATCTGGAGAGATATTCTTGTCCTCCTTACTTAAAGACTCTACTACAACCTTCTAGTTTTTTGTACATGTTTCCTTACTAGAGACTAGAATCTCTACCTCTATAATAGTGCACTTCTTGCTCAGGAGTACTAGTACTAACTCTAAACAACAAAATAGAGTTAGTATACTTAGAAAATTAAATACCCCTCATCCACTTTACCTTTTCCCTTACTCTTGTCCTCTTTCTTCTTTTCCAGCTTTATAACTACTTAAGGAACTAGAAGAAACATTGTATTAGCTTAGTACAATTTGTTAGCCATACATTGTACTTACTAACTATAACTCATTTCTTCTTCCCTTCCTTTCTTACATTAACTCTCTCTTTCTCTACTACTAGCTTTTTCTTTTCCAGTTTTACAATTTCTTTAGGAACTAAGTAAAGACAATATTAGTAGTGTATAATTTGTTAGTCATACATTTAATTTGTACCTAGCTTGTTCCCCTTTTCTACTACTACCTTTATCTTTTCTGTGTTTGTAACAACATTAGAACCTGTGTAAACAGTTAGCTTATTATACACAATTTGTTAACTATACTTATATACATACTTTTAGACCCCTCCTTTTCCTTCCTATCCTTCTACTTTGTTACTAACTGTACTAAGACTGTAGTCTTCTCCTTCTCCTTCTCCTTCTTTGTCTTAGTCTGAGCCTCCTCCTTAACCTTTACCTACATTACTTTCTCAGCCTCTACTCTTACTTTCACTCTAGAGACAGCTTTGTCCTCCTTTACTTTTGTAAGCTCCTCTACTAACACCTTACAATCTATAAGATGTTCTACATTAGTAAACAGATCAGAAAGTAGGAAATAAGGGACTTACTACTAGATTGACCCTCTACTAGTACAGACAATACCTCCTTACTCTCTGAATTGTTGTTATTGTAAGTATTATTATTTAAGCTCTCTTTGTCTTCAGACTTAGGATTCATAGTCAATCTGTTAGTTTCCTTCTTTACAACCTTGTTCTCTAGTTTGCTTTCTGTGTTAGAAGCTGTATAGTGTATTAGTATATGAGCTAGAGACAATACACTTTGTAAAGGTACTTACTAAGTATACATTTAACTAGCTTATTATTTACATTTATTCCCTTACTAGCTACTATATTGTTATATATACAAATTCTGAGGAAAATCACAAAATCAGTATAAAAAGAGTAGAAAGGAGTATAACACTTACTGTTAGATTTGCTAGGGAGTAGTAATAAAATAGTAAGAGTGATAGAAGGAAGTAGGAAGAATAAGTAACAATATTTACACACACACAGAACTTACATTTAGTTTACTAATTATAAAATCAACCATATAACTGTAGACAGTTATAAGCAAATGTGTTAGGAGATAAAACAATCAGTATTATACTAAGAACTATACATTACATACAGACAATCATAGTAATCAATTCCAAATATCTATATGACTCATAGAAGTATATTCTAAGAACACCTAACTATTCTACATTATAAGTATTTACAAACAGAACTACAAATGTGTACAGTATTAGAATGGACTTACACACACTGTTTATCTTACAGAATGTACAGATCATGTACTTATTACAGGCTCAGAACACAAGTTGTGTCACAGTAAGTGGCTTAGTAAACTATTACATTATTATTACTTAGATTAAAGTACTATAATCTTCTAATCAGATAGAACATTAGAGTAATCAAAGTAATAATCTTAAGAGATAGTCAGAAATCTTAGAACTCTCTACACTTTGTCTGTACTGATCAGATAGTAACAGTATGAGAACCTTCTACTTCTTTTAATGTAAATCTTGCTTTTCCTTTTGTGTAACATTTCCTATAGTCAGAATGTAGACTACTTAAATTTTCTTCATACATTTTCACCCTATTTTCTTCTAACCTCTAGCAAAAGGTTCTCTTATTTGTTCATGTATATTTTGTTAATTTTTCTTTTGTTCAGCTATAACATTTCCCTGTTAGTATTATACTTTTTCTAGAACTCAGAAAACTATAAATACAGCTACTCATGTACTAGATACAGAGAGGAATTCAGATAGTTCACTTATTGATTTAGCTCTTATTATTCATCTTAAAGTCCTCTAGTGTAAGGTATAGTCTTAGTCTTTATTGTTTCTGTATTAGTTTGTTTGTTGTATACTTTACAAGTATACATTCTGTTATTCACATCTCTCTTCCAAGGTTGTAACTATGCTGGAAGAACTTACACTTATTCAGAACTACTCTAGTCTTATAAGACTTATAGTTTAGCTCTCTCTCAAACTTAACAAATCACTTGTGTTCTTCTCTTAGACACTTTATAGGAGTATTACTATTTGTAGAAGGTCTACAGGATCCACCTTTAGGATGAGGAACACAAGTAATGTGTATAAGCTTTCTGACCTGTACAAACAACCTGTCTGAGTATACTAATTAATGAGTGTGTACTAAGTCTTCTAGTATTTTTGTAGACAAGTGTAAGATTGTACAGTTACTACTTTAGAGGAATCCTTAAACTGTATTTTATGAGTGATACCTTTAGGAAGCTCTACAACTAGTAGTATAGTGTTTAGAAAGTAGTCCTGATACTGTTACTTTAGTTCCCTATCTAATGTTTTAAATCTCTTTAACCTAGCTAGGGTTTCTATATACTCTTAAACAGCTGTAGTCAAAGTTAGTGTAGGCTCTAGGGTTCTGCAAGTTGGCTGTAGGATACAAACTAGTTCTGTAATTTCTGCTTTCATCAGATTATAGCTAGAATCCTTTAGAATAACTGTCTAGCTTTCTATATTAATGATAATCTGATTCTTCTAGAGAAAGAGTGTACTAAGAATCATTTCATTATACAAGTTATTAACTATACAAGCATTTACAAACTTTGACATTTATTTCCAATCTACTGACTATACTTGTAGCTTTACCTACTTTATAATCTGTTTCCCTGACTCTTTTACTGATTTGATTGTTAGAGTTATAATAATGTGTTTCTTAAGTAGGAATTGCTTAAGACTCATCTAGGACACTAGTTTCTCATCAATTAGAACTGTAAAACAATCAGAGTCAATCATAGGTTGGATCCAGATTAGAGTAGAACTATCTTCTACAAGAATGTAGTAGTTTAGAAATAGGAGGGAGTCAGAAATCAGGACATACTCAGATTCATCTCTACTTGTAGGTTCTAGTACTATAGACTACTCAGTTTGTACAGGAGTAGTAGACTTCTGCTTTGGATGTAGGGACTTAATATACACTTCTATAATAAGGACTATGTCTTCTAGTTTAGACAGACCTGTTAGGTAACTGTTCTCCCTATAATTTACAAAGGGTTTATAGTATTAGAAACATTCCTAGTTCTTTATCAGAAGCTAGTACTCTGTATAGAACAAGCTAATATACTTTATAGAACTTTCTAAGATAGTCTTTAGACTAACTGTTGTGAGAATAACCTTTCCTGTGTACTACTTCTCCTGATCCTTCTTTTAGGCCTGTTCTACTATAAGTATTACTTTTATACTGTTACAAACCTTTGTACAGTCTACTTCTAACTGTTCTACCAATTTATACACATGTTCTAACTATCTGTAGAGTTTAGTACAATCTGTTACTTCTTTTCCTAGAACTAGTTCTAGAGTTGAGAGGTAATCTGTAGAATTAGGGATCTGGCTATTTACTAAGGTTACTATATACAACCTTTCTGTATACATTGTAAGCTGCTTAGAATGTGTTAGGACCAAATTTACAAGTGTGAGGCAAAGCTTAAACTAAAGGTCTAAGTGTAGGTTAGCTTTAAGAAGTTTGTAAAGCTTATTAGAATCAAAGTACTAACCTTCTGAAAGACTGAAGTTAATCCTAGTAACCTGTAGCTATCATTTCTAGAAGTTGTAACTATCTTACTGTATTACTAACAGCCTGTTCTAGGTTTGTACTATCTAGTCTGTAGAGAGTATTTTGTACTAAAGCTCTTAATAGAATGTGTCTAGTGTAAGCCCTTCAAGTCTAAGCTAGTCATACTTACACTATTAGTATAGTCTACTATTCTGTAGACATCCTATTGTAACAATAACTATATAGGTTGTAAGGACAGATTTGGTAGACACATACTTGTAAAATGTAGAGATTCATAACTAGAGAGTGTATAGTGTTAGGTTATCTAGGGTCAGTATTAGAGACTTTGTTACACTTTCCTAGACTACTTAGACTTTAGTAAATATAGTACAGAACATTATAGTCTTCTAGTAGTTTAGGGTAGGTAGCTCACTTATATTACTTTCTAGTTCTGAGTAGTCTAAGCTACTTACTAAATCTAAACTTAGGGTTGCTATAAATAGTAGTAGTGTAGAGGAAGTAAATACAGCTTCTCTAGTTAACAGAGAGGCAACTATAGTAGCTTCTAAAGATATCTAGTACTAGGAGAAATAAGACCTGGTTATATATAGTTAGAAAGAGAGCTGAACTTGCTTTAAGACTATAGTAGTGTGTTTAGGAAGGCTAGAGAGCCTTACTAACAGTAGGGAGTATTCAGGAAGGCTGGAGGAACCTTACTAATAGTAGGAGACATTCAGGAAGGTTAGGAGAACTATACTAACATGTAGTACAATAAAGACTACTTTGTTAATGTTAAAAAAAAAGTAGAACAGTACTAGGGGAGTACTAAATACTGTTACAAACAAGTTCTGTTAAGTTTTAGGTTTGCTAACACATACAGAATACTGACAGAACAAAGGTATCTTTGTTACAGTCAGGAATAAGAACTAGTCTATATACATGTAAGAACTTACCTTTGTTACAGTCAGGAATAAGAACTAGTGTAATAAAGGTAAAAGATTAAAACTATATATACTAGAAATAAAACAAAGGTGGCTCATACTTAAAGGGGAAAACAATGCAAAAGATAAAAAGGAGAGTGTATACACTTAAGAATGAAGGGTATGTGACTCAGACAATAAGGAAACATAGTGTGAAGATGAAAGAGGAAATGTGTGTGACTCTAGAGTCTACACTAAGGAGGTTTAGGCTTAGAAGAAGGTCTAGGTTCAGAAATGTGGTTCTACACTAGGAGAGGTACAGAACAGTACAGAATCTGTTATAAACTATAGGGTAGACTTATAGAGAACTATCTACTTTTGTTTTTGACTTTTTCTTTATTAATAAATAATTTTCTTAGTTTACTTTTTCTACTTTATTTACTTCTAATCCTACAGTGTTTATTGAATCAAAAGTAACTGTTAAAAAGTCTGAGTTATAGCCCTTCAGTACTACATTCACTGTTAGGCCTTTATAAAATCCTAAAGTACATAGTTAGAGTCTAAGAGTTCTAAAGTAACTTTCAGATTTGTAGAGAGGGCTTCTTACTACAAATCCTACTTGTCACTTGTTATTACTCTAATAACCTAATAAATATACTATTACTTCTGTAGACAGTCCTTAATTTAGTACTCTAACTTTCTGTAAGTAAAGTATACTCCTTACTTTCAGACTTCTCTAATGTCTATTAGAATGGATTAATTACAAATTACAGGCAGATTGATTCAGAGGATTAGAACTGTTAGAGTTGGACACATGTAAGAGTATTCTGTACAGACTTAGTGTATCTAAGCTGTAACCTAGTTAAAGAAGATAGTACAGGTCTTCTACTTAGTATAAGTAGTTAGTTCTAGTATTACTCTAAGAATCTTGTTAACCAGTTCTGAGTAAAAAGCTTTCTCAAGCATTCTAATAAGGATGTTATTAAACCTGTTTACAAATCCTACCTTCTGAGCTAGAATATTAAACTCCTAAAAGAAAGTATTAGTAGAATGTTTACTCTGTCAAAAAGATAAAAACTTATTCTAAGTATTATACCTTTTATTCAGGTTAATAAAGGAAGCTTAAAGCTGCTCTATAAACTCTGAATATAACTCATTATTCTAAAGTTGGATCAGACTTCTGATCTGATAACCTTCAATCTAGTTTTAGGCCCAGGTGGCTGTGTTACCTTCTTTCATAAAGGAGAGGACAAATAGAACATAATTAAGATCTGAGAATAGATTAGTTAAAATAGTAGCTATATATAGTTGTTACAGTTCTCTACTCTTATACCTTTAGTTTTAAGGGTTCTACACCCTTCTATACTAGAACTTAGGACTTCTGTCCCTTAGAAGTACTGTCTATAGACTATATGTAAGCTGACTCTCACTACTACCTCTCCTTACTTTATTATTCTGTTCCTTTAACTACCCCTTCATTCTTTGTTCATTCTATAGTCTCTTACCCTTTATTTATCCTTTTATTCCTTGTACCTTTATCTTTGACCTTTCTTTCTTTCATTCTTTATAGCTTATTATTCTTAGTAGCTTACTATTCTCTAAGTACTCTTGTATAGTTTAGTATATATAGGTATACAAGATCAGACTAGTTCTGTAGTCTTAATCTTGTCTACTCTAGATAGTTCTGTACTCTTAGACTTACTCTATATACTCTACTCTTGTCTCACTCTCTCTCTCTGTCTGTTCTACAAGTTCTGACTACATTCTAGTACTTGTATTCTGTACTTTTATTATGTAGGATAGTTGTAGTCTGAGTCCTCTTACTGAGTCTTTAAGTCCTCTCTATACTATTATTAACATTAGATTAAGACTACTTATTACTACCCTATAACTCTCTTATGTTTCAGGCATTA
>NW_006760394.1:3098757-3101912 GCF_000271605.1 Fomitiporia mediterranea MF3/22 | reverse complement strand
TCCTTTATAATATAAACATAGACCCTTCTACACTAACTACTACCCTTACTGTCCTACTAGATTAGTAGTTACAAGTAGACCTAGCTTAATACATATAGACCTCTATTTAAGAGGCCTTTACTAACTATGTACTTCTAACTCTCTCAGAACCTGTTCTAATTGTTTCAGAAGTTGTAACCTGTTCTAGAAAGAAAGTGTATGTAGCCTGCCCTTTAGACTTTAATAAGTAGTACTTTAAGGACTTCTAATACTAAGTCAAACTATATGTAGCTACTACTTTGACTAATCTATTCTTAAATCTTAATTATGTTCTATTTGTCCTCTCCTTTATAAAGGAATGTAATGTAGTCACCTAGGCTTAGAACTGGATTGAAGGCTATCAGATTGGAAGCCTGATCCAACTTTAGAACAATGAGTTATACTCAGAATTTATGAGACAGCTTTATACTTCCTTTATTAATCTGAATAAGAAGTATAATGTACAGAACAAGCTTGTGTCTCTATAACAGGGCAAACATTCTACTAATGCCTTCTTTCAGGAGTTCAATATCCTGGCCCAGAAGGTAGGATTCACACTCAGGTTTAATAATGTTCTTATTAGAATACTTGAAAAAGCTCTTCACTCAGAACTAGTTAATAAGATTCTTAGAATAACACTAGAACTAATTACTTACACTGATTAGAAGGCACATACTATTTCCTTTAACTAAGCTATAGTTTAAATGTATTAAGTCTGTACAGAATACTTGTACATGTGTCCAACCCTGACAGTTCTAAGCCTTCAGATTAATCTACCTATAATTTACAATTAATCTGTTCTAATAAACATTAGAGAAGCCTGAAAGTAAGGAGTATACTTTACCTGTAGAAAGTTAGAGTACTAAATTAAAGACTGTCTACAGAAGTAACAGTATATCTGTCAGGTTATTAGATTAATAATGAGTAACAAGTAGGATTTGTAGTAAGAAGCCTTTTCTACAAATCTGGAAGTTACCTTAGAACTCCTAAACTCTGACTATATACTCTAGGATTTTATAAAGGCTTAACAGTAAATGTAGTACTAAAGAGTTCTGATTTTGGTTACTATCAGATCTTCTTGATTTTATTTAATTCTTTGGATTACATAATCACTTTCTTTATATAGTTAGTTCTTTCCTATTTGGAATAGAGGAGAAGGAGAGTTTTGACTAGAGTCTACAATAACACTAGAGGGAACAAGCTTACCAAAACCTTGCCTCTCATTTTGGAGCCTACTACAAGGGGTGGTGCCTCTGTTCTAAAGTGTCTGGGTTGATTTTGTCTTGATCTTGGCCTCAAGAGCCTTACTATGCTTGTTTTGAATTGAACTGACTGTTTTGACACACAAGAAGCACAATAATGTAGCTGCCAAGAAGAGGATTAAGAGAAGTACTATACTTTAACAGTAGCAAGCTTGAGGAACTTCTGTAGTTCTTTGAAGACATTAAGATGTTAGCTGCTGACTTCTAGAAGGACACTGAGTGGATGTACAAGCAAGTAATGTACTATACAGTAACAAGCTGTAGTAGTTTGTAGGCTACTGTGTCTAAGTTAAAGAAGAAAGGAGTGTGTAATTAGAGTATTGTGAAAGAGGAGATTAGAAAGCTCTATCCAGAGCTGATTGATGGTCAACACTATACAAGAGCCAATATTATACAACTAGTCAATGTACAGAGTAAGAAGGAAATGACAGTGTAGACAGAGTTTGGCCACTACTACTACAAGTTCTAAGTGTAAGCAGAGTACTTGAAGGAGTAAGGGAAGATGTTAGTATACAAGTTAGACTGTAAGTTCTAGAGAGGGATCAGAGGGACACTGAGGACAAACCTGACATGACAACTGGAGATTCTCTATGTAGACAAGGATACAAGTGAGCTGTTCAAATTTGCTAATATAGTCAGGCTAGTAGACCACATTCTTCTAGCAGGGCAGACAGAGGCAGGCTGAGACTAAACAGTAATGTTACTAAAGGAGAAGCTAGAGAAAGAAGTAGGAGACAAGTATGTAAAGATTGTGAGGAAGCTTAAAGAGTTACAAGCCTAGGTCAACAAAGTAAGCAAGTCTAGGAAGATGCTAATGAATCAAGCATACAAAACTGACTAATCTGCTGATTCTGTAAAATCTGACCTGAAGCACAAGAGGACCTACAACTTTTGTGGAAAGTAAGGACATTTCATACATGACTGTAGGACTGTAAGCAAGTACACTCAGAGGGGGAAGTGTATAAGGTTGGGGCAGAAGATTGTGTTAATGAGTAGGGCATTTGTGCCAGCCAGTGTAGAGGGAGTAATGTTGAAGGAGTGTATAGACTAATACTATAAAGACAAGTCTGTGTTCACAGTAGGCACAATCAATAAAGTAAAAGATAGGTCAAATGTAAGTAAGGGAGAAAAGTACAAAGCTGTTCTTAGAGCAGATTTGGATACAGAGGTAACAAGGTTGGAGGAACACTTGAGGGATGTGAAGAGACAAAGAGAGGAGGTAAGGACTATAAAGGCTAACACAAAGCTAGTCAAAGTCAGACCAAAGCAAAGTACTAAGTTAAGCAAGATTATTAAGCAGGTCTTAGACTGGATGATAGACAGTATTATTACATTAACACACTGTAAGTTGTTTACAATAGCTCTAGAGCTTAAGTGCTAGTATACAGTTAAGCTTATGAGGACAACTCAAATGTGTGACAAAATGCTAAACAAGGCTAGAAGTGGACCTGTGAAGGCAGAGGAGGAAGAGATGAGTGAGGAAGTAAGGACTAACAGTAGAGAGAATCAGCACACAGGTACAAGCATTGTATGTGTTAAGAAAGGGAAGAGAGGTTATGTGAGAGGCTTAGAGGGATCACACAAAGAGGGGGGATAGTAGACTTGGCTCACTCTCTCACAGCTTGCTTCATTGTCTGTTGATTAGTTAGTCTATATATACTATGTAGGTATGTCTCAGATGGAGAATGTATGATGGAAGGTATTCTATCATTGTTTGTCATTGCTTGTAATGTAGTTTATATCATCTGAGACATACTCTTATGTAGTCTTGTCTTAACACTCCCCTTCAAACTCTTACTAGGTCTAGTAGACTTGTAAGATGTTTGCTTGCAGTATGTATAGAATAGTTTAATCATTATAACTGCATTGTACAAT
>NW_006760394.1:3078105-3097833 GCF_000271605.1 Fomitiporia mediterranea MF3/22 | reverse complement strand
TTTTACAATTCCTAACATGTAGTTTATATCATCTGAGACATACTCTTGTGTAGTCTTGTCTTAACACTCCCCTTCAAACTCTTACTAGGTCTAGTAGACTTGTAAGATGTTTGCTTACAGTATGTATAGATAGTTTAATCATTATAACTGTATTGTACAATTGTTTGTTTGTGTAACGTGTTTATAACTTGATGTAGTTAATAATAATATTATTAGCATTATAGTAATACATTGTCTGTTCTGTGTACTGTCTGTTCTGAATGTCATCCACTTTGTGTTAAGTTTGTCCAATGTTATATTGATTAAGTATATTTAATTAGTTTGTTTGTTTGTAATATACTGTTCAATAACAGTATCATTATTGTAATAGATTGTTTGTAAATGTTAATAAATAATTTGTAAATGCTTTAGAGACCTGCAGAATCTTGTCAGCATACATAGGTATGTATATACACATATTTAAATCATAAATGCAATTACTCGTTTTGTTTTATTGTTTGTTATTCAGACATATTGTTTGTTATTAAGTTTGTTTGAGTACTCTAGTAATTTCCTTTTTTACTTCACTGTGAAACTAATGAATCATGCTAGTAAAATGTATATTTAATGTTGTAATGATATCCTTCTTTAATCATTACTGTCTGTGTTTGTCTACATTTGTATATGTGTTAAGCATTCAGTAATAGCTGATTTATGTCTTTGGATTGAAGCATTGTATTGATTGTATATTGTAATATTAATAATGATATTTGTTTTTGCCAGATTGCTTCATTCCAAGATCAATAAGGTTTTATGCTAACATATATTTGTTGTATAGATGTTATGTCTGGCTGTAGGCATCTTGCTATGTGTCTAGGTGCATTGTATATGTATTATATTATGAATGTACTGTTCGTTTGTTTGCTTTACATTATTGTTTATATCTGTGTATTAATTTATTAATGTTATGTTCATTAATTGATTGTTTCTAATGTATCCTGAGTAACTATACAATCTGTTGCATTGTTTCTTTAATAGCCAACATAGTTATCTGTTGTAAATCATTACTAACATACGTTTGTATTATTTATCATTAACAATGTTATTGTGAATTGTCACAATTGTAGTATTGTGTATATATATGTGTGTATGTTATGGCTATTATTCTTTGCTTTTTCTTTTTGCAAAGAATGATGTATTGTAACACAATCTGCATATAATTGATATATCAGATTATGTTTACTATAATTGTCTCCTAGTGTTCTTTAGTTAATCTAGTGCTATGCACAATTGTAGTATTTGTTCAACATTTTATTTGTTAATTGGTTTGCTAGGTAAAACGTTTTATATATTGGTTTTATTTATTTTATTTGAATTATTGTATAGATATACTTATTAGTATCTATCTGATGTATTTCATAGTATTATAATACTGTTCACACTTGTATTAATTGCACAGTGAGGGCAAATTAATTGTTTGTACAAGAATTGATTTAATAGTTTTATTTAATTATATGTATGCACTCTATACTTGTTTATATAGTTATTATATGTGTATTGTTCAGTGTAGTTGTGAATTATATTGCAATTATATTCATATTATTGTATGGATATATTATTTATTGTTTTATGTATGTTCCAAAGTATTATTTTCGTTATTCATCACTTTTATCCATGAACTATAGTCTGAATTGATGAATTATTTTGTTATATAATGTGATAATTGTCTATATATTATTTATTTTTGTACTAAACACTGTTAAGTTAATTATATTATTATATTAATATTATTTGCCAAGTATGAGCATTTGTTTCATAGTAGAATTATTATTTATTTAACATTGAAGTTCAATTGTACATTGTGTTGACTTCTGTTATTTAGTTCCAATTGAATCAATGTAGTTTTGCTTTGTACTGAATGATTTACCTTTATAATCTGTTATGTCTGTCTGTAACTTCTATTGCTTAGTCAGTGCTTAGTCCATGAATTTCATTATTCTATTTTTCGTAGCATCTGTAGTGTTATACTTTCTGTTCCATTGTTTATATTTAGTTATTAATTTTTCATGCATATTATCCATTTTCTCCCCTTCAATTCAAGAAGGTATTTCTTCAAAGAATTGGATATTTCTTTAATGTTTATTAATTGTTGTTATAATATAATATTTATATATAATAATTGTAATTGCTTTCATGGTTCGATTTCTAATTATTAGTATTTTAAAGTAGTGTGTAATGTTTGTTATGTTCTATAATGAGTAATTTAAATGTTATTACTATTATATCTTTGTTACTGTTAACGTTTGTCAACTTATATAATGTGTATTTTGTTTGTTATAGTAGATAAGTACACATTATGTATAATATACGAGTTTTGTTTGTGCTTGTTATGTTTTATTAATAATTGTTCATAACTATAAATGAATATTTTGTTTTTGTGTTGAAAACATATGGTAATTTGTTTGTTTCTGTATAATATTTGTTTAATAACATTGTAATTATTATTTATGTAGTGCTTTTAGTAAATGTGCTGAGTTCTATTAAGTATGCTTGTGTCTATTATTACCTATTTTATATTATACTGTCTGAGATAATAGCTTAAACATTTTATTAATTTATTTAATCATATTATATTATGATTGTTTTCAATTGTAATTATTATAATAATGTGTTTGTAATAATTATATTTGTATTATTCATTGTAATAGCCTTATTAGCTTAATACTTTGCTCCTATAAGCTACATTGTCACAATGTAAATTTAATAATTGTTTGTTAAGGTATATATACTGTACAGTTGATGTTACTGTTGCAACTTCGAAATTTATTATATAATCAACTGCTGTGAAAAGACATTCTGTGTAATTAAGTTGTATTGTTATGTTGTTTCGAGTATATTAGAGATATAATTCTTTCGTTCATCATTAGTATACATTTACACAATTGTATTAATGTGTAAAGTAGTATCATTTGTTTAATAGTTATAATTTTGCACTTGTCTTGTGCTGTAATCAGTATTTATGCATTATAACATTATTCTTTCATGTGTAGTTAGTTTATACACTCTATAGCATTGTTTTTTGGTTTGTAGTTATTCATTATACTTTTGTATATCTGTACTTGTCTGTATATCTTAGATATGTGTATTATATTCAGTATCTGATAAGTAATTGTGATATCCGACATGTAACTGCTGAATCTAATATGTTACATATAATTGCTCAACCATAATATGTGTTAGTTATTATATTGTTTTGTATTTGTTCCATTAGTTCTATCTGTATTATTATCATTATTATTGTTATTATTGTTGTTATTATAGTGTACACAATTGTATTATTGTTTATAATACATGTTAAATGTTTTATTTATTTGATTTAATATACTGTTTAGCATATATGCACTCGTTTTGAGCATTAATCATTCAGCTGTGATATTACTATATGTGTTATTATTTGATTTATACTATAACATATGTGTGCTTGTTGACAGTGTCAATCATTTGTACTATTGTAATGTTAATAGTAAAAGAGTAGTGTTTGCTTTATTAATCTTTTTAACATTTGTCTGTAGTATGATTAGTTAATTTATTATAACATGATCTCTGTGATATTATAGAGTATTTTAGCATTTAAGTGTTACAGTTAGTAAAACTCATTATAGTTTCAACATTGCCTGCATAGATTACATTACTACTGGGCCAATAATCATAATCACTAAGATGATGATCATATAATGTCTGGGTTGTATGTAGTACAGTAGATTGTATGTCTGTAGTGTATCAATTTGTGTTTGAGATACTCAGACAGGTGAGTCAAGTTCTGTGTTATAGTATACTGTGTGTGTACATGTAATACATAGAACTGTATAGAGTATAGACATAGTAGAGTGTAGATAAAGTATAGGCAGGGAGCTCAAGGCTCATAACCTGTTAAGAAAGGGAAGAGAGGTTATGTGAGAGGCTTAGAGGGATCACACAAAGAGGGGGGATAGTAGACTCAGCTTGCTCTCTCACAGCTTGCTTCATTGTCTGTTAATTAGTTAGTCTATATATACTATGTAGGTATGTCTCAGATGGAGAATGTATGATGGAAGGTATTCCATCATTGTTCATCATTGCTTGTAATGTAGTTTATATCATCTGAGACATACTCTTGTGTAGTCTTGTCTTAACAGTATGTAAGGATGACAAAACACAGTCAAGCCTAGCAGCAGAGCTGAGAACAAGCAGATTGTGTGGGAAAGTAGTGGATTATGTTGGATTGAGTTGGATTTGAGCTAGAAAACAAGAACAAGAGCAGAGTAGAGGAGTGAGTATGGTAAACAAGGCTGAAAGTGTGCTAGCAAGGACAAGGGAGAATAGTGTAATGAATGAGTAGTAGAGGCTGTTGTAAAGGGCAGTAGCAAGCTGGATAAACAAGGTTGGAAGTGCATCTGTAAGGATCAAGTACTAAGACAATAAGAATCAGTCAAGCCTAGCAAGAATACTAAGTATGAGCAGATTATACAGGAGGATGTCAGAAGCTGTCAGATTAGAGTAGTGTTGAGTAAGGGAGTGTCAGATAGGCACTCCAGTCAGTAACAACAAGGCTGGAAGTGTACCAGTCAGGCTAGCAACAGTAAAGCTGAACAATGAATTAGAGACTGAGAGCTTACTAGACTAGGGAGCTGTTATGAATGTGATGTGTAAAGACGTTTAGAAACACTTAGGAGTACTAAAGGAGTGAGTACAGACAAACCTCAGGCCAGCAAATGTAGGATCAATTGTAATCAAAGGTGTTATTCCAAGACTTAAAGTGTTAGTAGGTAGAATATCAATAGTAATACTAGTTTATATAGTAAAGGACACAATGTTCAACATAATAATTGGGAGGCTGTTCTTTGTGTTAACTGAGTGTGAGACAAAGGATTTCAAGAATGGTAATCAGATTTTGACCTTGACAGACCTAACAGATCAGAACCAGAAGTGTCAGGTTGAGACCTGAGCAGCTGTTGGATAAAACCTACTACTCACTACTACTACCATCTATGTTAGAGTTGAAGAGGATTGGTCTGGCAAGCCTTTAGCCTTAGTACAGGTTACATTCTCTTTACTCTAACATCCCTTTATACCCCTTTCTTTTATGGACACTCATTCTTACTTGAGACTCACACTCTTTGTTTCTTTATCTTACTTTGATTGATACCTTTTATCCTTACCCACACTCCTTATACTTACCCTTTATTATTGCTTCTTAAAGTAAGTGACTGAGGACAGTCACTATTTAAAGCTTGGGGAGGTGAAGAGTTCTGATTTTAGTTACTATCAGATCTTCTTGATTTTATTTAATTCTTTGGATTACATAATCACTTTCTTTATGTAGTTAGTTCTTTCCTATTTGGAATGGAGGAGAAGGGGAGTTTTGACCAGAGCTTATAATGACACTAGAGGGAACAAGCCCACCAAAACCTTGCCTCTTAGTACTAAAGGACTATGACTCAGATTTTTTAACAGCTACTTTTGATTCAATAGACACTGTAGGATTAGAAGTAAATAAAGTAAGAAAAGTAGAAAAAGTAGAAAAAGTAAATTAACAAAATTATTTATTAAAAAGGAAAAAGTTAAAAACAAAAGTAGATAGTCCTCTTATTTCTTCTGATTCTTTTGATTCTTCTCTTTACACTTTATCTGAGTCTAAATCTGTACAATCTAACCTACTACTTCTGTGTTCTAAGAACTTGGAACATTTAGAACACTATCTAGCCCTGTTTACTACTTAGTAGTTTGTCTGTAGTATTAAGCAGGGATGGCCTTAACTGAGTTCACAGTTAAGAACATAAGTCTGTCCTTGTTGAAAGAGAGAGGTTAATAAGGAGATGTTAGTATATATACTTACCCTCTTAGACAATAAGACTGTATAAGCTGTACATTCTCTTCAGAACAAGTAGTAATTTACTAGAGAACATTCTAGACACTAGCTCCAGGTTTCTGTCCTCTTAGCTCCCTTCTCAGGATTCCCTCAGATTCAAACAATAGCTCTGGTAGACAGTAAGTGTATGTAAGAATAGGTATACTAGTCTTATGTAAAGATTCTCTCTTTACTAGCACACTCAACTACTAACTAGAATAACCTAGTAATCAAGTACTAAGAAGGAGAAAGAATCCTATAACCCTTAGTCTAAAAACCCTTTATATATGTGTATACATGTGTAGTAAGATACAGGGTAGTCTAGTAAACAAAAAGGAAAACACTCACAAGTACTCACAACACATGTTGTACAAATGTGTAAGTAGTACAATTGTTACACTTGTCCTCTAGCATTTAGTCCTAAATGCTAAGAGACTTAGTACTAGAATAAACAAAATAACAATACAAAAATGAAAGAAATCATTAGTAACTTACTACAAAGTTCAGTACTACTGTGCTAGGACATTCTCCACAGTTATAAATGTGTCTTCAATCAGTCCTATAGTAGACTAGATGTGTTCCTGTCCAGCTTAGACATGTTCTGTAGTAGAACTGGTGGAACTTGTAGCAGATTGGTTGGAATGACCATCAGATTGAGTAGAAAGTAGCAGATTCAGTAGTAGAGTAATGCCTTGAGTGTTAAATGAGCTCAGAGCACTTATATTAAGTACTAAAGTAAGATCAGTAAACATTGAGAGTAATTGTGAATTGATCTGAGAATGTTTACAGTTGTGTGAGTAGAATATAACAGTTCTATTGTTGATTTGCTCAGCTCTACACTTTGCACCTAAGTATAACAGTAAGGTATATGTGCTCATAATAATGTAATATAGAATATATGTGTATTTACCTTAGTTTGAAGCTATGTTCTTACAGTATGCAAAGTCCTGAAACACTTGTATTATCTTAGCATGTTGAATACAGTCTTAGAACAGTAGTAGTAGGCTCAGTCTTGTATAAGAAGGAATGTAGAAGTTATACAAGTATAATACAATAAGATAATACTCTAGGAGTTGTATAGTAGAGTTAAGAGAATTGTTATAGATAGCCCTAGAGAAAGCTACAATCTCCTTAAGCTCCTCTTAATTAAAAACATAGTCAGTACTTATACTATAGTTGTGAGTAACCTAATCCTACATAATTAGTTGTACTTAAGGGCCAACTAAGAATTGTAGAGGAGGATGAGGGATATTTGTGCCTTGTAGAAAAGCAGATACAAATGTATGAGTAACAGATTCTTGAGTAGTAAACATAATATTGTTACACTTACACAACACATACATTCTAATACATTCTGATTAGAAGGGCTCAGTTGTATTAAAGTTGTATCATCCTTATGTTAGCAATCCTTCAATTACATCATTATTACCTACACAATAGTCTTAGTTGCTCAATTCAGACTAGTTAGGTTCCAGACTATAGTTCTAATTTACAAAGGTAAGACTCTGAGCCTTTGAACAGTTAGTTGATTAATACAAAGGGGACTCAGATCCAGAGTCCTGGATGAGTTAATACAAAGGAGACAGTAGTGGATTTGTTTACAAAGGACTAGTGTCAATCTCTAGTACTGGTTGAGGTAGAAGAGGTCAGTTGAGTCTGCAAGGTACAGACACTGAGAGGGGTCAAGAGTGAGAAGGAATAGGTAGATCTGAGCAGAATGTATGAGTTCTGAAGGTGAAAATTAACAAGACAAGAGTAGTGTGGAACAACAAAGCCACACTTCAGAACAAGGCAATATGAGACAAGACAAGGTAAGAGAGAATGTTTACTGAGTTCTGAAGGTGACAATTAACAAGACAAGAGTAGTGTAGAACAACAAAGCTGCACTTTAGAACAAGGTGATACAAGACAAGACAAGGTAAGAGAGAATGTTTACTAATGAGACTGTCAAATTACACACTAAGAGTTGTAATAGAGAGTAACTTGATTGCTCTAAAGTACAAAATACATGAGAGTATTTATAGAAATTATTAGTCCTTTGTAGCTACTAGTCCTTTGTGAACAACTCTACCACTGTCTCCTTTGTATCAACCCATCTGGGACTCCAGATCTGAGTCCCCTTTGTATTGATTAACCAGCTGTCCAAAGGCTCAGAGTCTTGCCTTTGTGAATCAGAACTGGAGTCCAGAACCTAACTAGTCTGAATTGAGTAACCAAGACTATTGTGTGGGTGATGATGACATAATTGAAGGATTGCTAATGTGAGGATGATGTGACTTTGATATAACTGAGCCCTTCCAATCAGAATGTATTAGAACATATGTGTTGTGTGAGTATGACATCTCCCAGGTGTTTTAGAATGTGACTGTCCCTAGTCACACCTAAGGGTGTAAATTTGCAAACTGGTGCACTTTATGTTTCAATCTTCTACTTCTTTTCGAGTTTGTCCTTCTTCTTCAACCATGTTGTTGTTGTAAGAAGTGAATCAGGTCTACAACCAAGTACAGGCCCTTGCCTAAAGGATGTAGGAGTTGCTACAGTATACAAGGACAGTAGATTGGCTATTAGTAGTAACAGAGTAGAGAGCAGAACTAGTGTGGTTGTAGGTAAGTTCTTAGATGTTGTATTGTCTCTGGGTCTTCTGACAGGACAGTACAGTCAGATTAGAATACACTTACTGTATCAAGTACACAGGCTAGCTTTATACTTGCTACACTGTAGCAGCTCATACTTCAACTCAAAACATGAGTGTTGTGAATCAATGTAGAGTATAGTAGCTGTGAGGATGCTCCAATTGGCAAACCACTTCAAGGGCATGAAGATGCTATGACTGTTGACAAACTAAGTATTGCTCCTCTAACAAAGCAGGTAGTAGAGGTTGTAGTTCTGAGGCTGTCTAATGTGGTTAGACACACTGTCTAGGATGCTGAGACAGGTGCTCCTATGAGTGAACCAGACGTTCTACTAGGTTCTGAGCTAGAGTATAAGTTGTATACATACTAAGTACACAAGTAGGATCAAACACTAAATAACAAGAGGTTGGACACACTCTTTTGTGAGTAGTAAGGAGTGTAACCAGGCTGTCAGAATAATGAGGAGGACAACTCAAGCAGTACATAGTCCCTTCTTTACTTATTAATGATTCAACTGACTACTACCAGTCACTTGATCTAAATGTAGATTACATATATTCAGGCAGAAGGTGTTCTATGTTGTATGTATTAGACTTCCATGAGACAGACTAGATAGTAGAGGAGGTTGAAAACAGGCAGGTTGAGTTACAGTTCCAGAACAGTTCTCCAGTGCTAGAGTCAGTGCCAGACAGTAGTCTGACACCTTTGACAAGTTGGAGGTGCAGCAGTTGTATCTGTTAGCACATAGTATACATTCAAGAGTATAGTAAGATGATTGTATGCTCAGTATGTAAGAAGAGCAAGATCTGTTACTCTCTTACAAAGACTAGTAAGGTGGTGAGGGATGCAAGGTTGAGGCAGGGAAGGACAATAGTGACAAACCTGTACCCTGTGGCTGGGCTGTCAAGGGTGTGTCTGGAGGATCTGGGTAAGTTGTTCTAAGATCAATACTGATAGCTTTTAAAGACAACATTCTTCTAGGTGAACTCTCAGAACACTTGTTGGACAACAGTAAGTTCTGAGAGGATCTGAAGCTCAAACACAAGCTTTGTGTCCTTGGAAGGCAGGTGGCTGCCTATTGTACAATGTTAGATACAATAATACAGGACATAGAGCAGCTATAGGCTAGGATGGGCACAAAGGCAAGGTGTTAGAAGGATGGACAGAAGGATGGACAGAATTAGACATTCTGTTTGGAACAACTGAACCAGTATAAATGAGACAGTCAATGTAAAAGCTGCCTGTAGAAGCAGCCAAATATAATCCCCCCTCTATAGTTTTGAATAGTATTTTCTGTATGTTCATAGTAATGTGTAATGTTACTAAAGCACAAGTGTGATAATCATAAGGTAATAAGAGTGACTCAGCATTGATAGGTAAACAGTAGAGGCAAGGCCATATGTATACTGAAAGTAAGGCAAACTAACAGAACAAGAACAGAACAAGAATGGAACAAGTACAGAACAAAACTGAAAAAGAAACAGAACAAAAACAGAAGCAAAATAGAACAAGAACAGTGTAAGAACAGAACAAGAACAGAACAGAATGGAACAGAACAGAACAAAGCTCTTAGTACATGACTTTGAGGCTGTTGTGACCAAAGAAATGTAAAAGTGGTCTAAGGGCCACTGGACAAAAACCTGTGTACAAAAAACCTAGTGGGAAAAAACATACTACAGGGAAAACCATGTAGGTTCAAAGCATAAGTCTAACTATAATCTACAATTAGTTAAAAGCAAAATCAAAGAAAAACAGAAGATAGAGCAGAACAGGATCAGAACATTGTCTAGAATATTATAAGGGGTTAATAGAAAAAGGCAAATTCAAGAAAGTAAGGAACACATAGGTCTATAGTGGTTGGTCACAATTGGCCTTTAGTCAGAGTTAGAGTCCTCAGAAGGCTTGTCTAACAGTGGTGGGTTGTCAGTGTTGTTGATTTCATCAGCTGGACCGAAGTTTTCAACAAGATGTGTAACTGGAATCAAGAGTGTAGTGTGGGCAAAGTACAGAACCAAGCAGAATGCTGTGATACAAAGATGGGAGACTGATCCATTGAGTTCAGCTATGATATAGGATCCTCCTTGTGTATGACAGACTACTATGTATGGTCTGAGATAGTATGGCTTAGTTTTTCGTCCAAGATCCATTCATGATTTGGAGTTGTGTATGAGGACAAGTTGACCAGGTTTGAAGTTAAAATCTTTGATTGAGTGTTTGTGCATTTCTTCAAATTGTCAGAGCAAAGTGATCTGGTCTGTATGGATACATTCTGTGATAGCTTGAAGGTCAGCCAGACATTTCTGTAGTTGATGTGCTTGAGTTGTAATGAGTTCCATTGTTGTCATGAGTTTGTCTGGTGCTGGAGCAAGATACATTGCTTCTGTAATATTAAATAGGAGAAGTGGTTCAATGTTATGGACAATAAAATAAGGGGACATGCTAGTTGTATGACAGATTGTGATCTGATCTGACCAAAAGACAGAATGTGCATGTTCATGCTATCATAGCTCATTCCCTTCAGCAGCCTTCATAAGGGCTTCCTGTATGTCAAAGTGGCAGCATTCAATAATACTATTAGCTTAAGAGTTGTATGTACTAATACAGATGTGATTGATGTGGTATCAGTTGCAAAGCCAATCTAGTACAGTGACAAACAGGGTTCTGTTGTCAGTAACAAGTTCTGGGCATGCACCAAATCAACAGAGAATATTTTCAAAAATGAATTGTCTAATACTTTGTCCAGTTTCAGAACAGAGTAAGCAGAACTCAGGGTAGCTAGAGAGTGTGCATTGAGTGTGAACAATGTATCAGAACCCTCCTACTTTTGGCATGAACTTAGTGTTGATGTGTACCTTGGCAAATAACAGGGCAATCTTCAGAATGCTGGGAGGGATCAGGATTTGAGTTGTCTGACAGAGTTAGCATTTGTGGCAGGTACAGATATAGTACTTGATGTCAGGTCTGAGGCTAGGCCACTAGAAGCAGTCAAGAAGTCTAGCCCAGACAGAGTAGACTCCTTTATGTCCAAGATTGTCATACACAGTCTTGACAAGATTCTATTGTTAGTCAGGTTCTATTACAAGTTAGTAGTTACTGTTCTGGGTTTTCTGCCACAGTTGGCTGGTCTTGACAAAGAAAGTGGTTGTATAGCAAACAAAGGTGGTGAATTTGTGATTTTCCATCCTGGGCAGTCAGAGGCATGTTTCTAGAAAGGTCTTGACTTGTCTAAGATGATATTCTCTAGCACATACACAATCAGTTGTTGGAAATGTCTCAGAAGGTTTGGTATTGTTTGGAACAGTGAACACAGAACTGTAACAGAAGGTGTAAGCTTGGTCAATCCATTCCTCAAAGTCATCTTCTTCTTCTGGGTTGGCTTTGGCACACAGACGTTGAGACAGTCTGTTGGTACAAGCAAACTGTAGGGCTAGAATGTGTTAGAACTCAAAGTCAAACAGTAGGATTCTAGCAATCCATCTGTTGATTGTAGCATTCAGCTGTAGGTCTGGGTTATTTATCATACTCTTAATGTAGATGGTATCCATTTTCACTACTAACTTCCTTACTCTAATAAGGTGAATTTGTAGAGCATGGAGTGTGCAGAACAATCCAAAGAGTTCAATCTTAGCTTGGGAGTATTAGGATTGCACTTTGTTCCAGTTAATCAATCCAAATCAGTTGATTTGATGACAACTGTCAAGGTGTTCTTGTCTGAGATAGAATCCTACACTAATAATAGATGAGTCCACAGTAACAATAACCTCCATGTCTGACTCATAGTTAATGGCACATAAGGCAGGGCTATTGATAACAGTGTCTTTGAGTTTGTCCATCACTACCATGTGTTCCAAACAGAACTCAAACAGAACATTGTGCTTAGTCAAATGTGTGAGTAGTCTAGCAAGCTGAGCAAAATTTCGAATAAACATACAGAGGACACCTGCAGTTCTAAGGAATCCTCTAACTTCAGAGATGGATTAACATACAGGCCAGTCACAGATTTTCTGGACTTTTGAATCATCTGGCTCCCTTCCAGCATAGGTACACTTATGGCCTAAGACAGTTGTGTACAGTCAGAACACACACAGCTTCAGACTGGAGAATGTTCTGTAGACTGCTTTGACTTACTGTATGACATAGTTTAGGTTGTGAGTGTGTTCCCATACAAATTGTTGGATACTAGAGTTTCTGGGAACAGTTTTGTACATTCTGTCCAGAAGTTTGTATCTTGTAGTTCCACCTTTAACATAGACATCATTAGTGTAGGGTTGTACTGTATTAGGAATTTTGTCCTGTAAAATAAAAGTAATATTACTATGCATAATTTGAAAAGAATTAGTATAACCTATTAGAATAACAGTAAGTTGGAATGTTCCAAGTAGTGTCTGAAACATTGTAAGATTGTGAGAGCATTCATTGAGAGAGTGTTGGTTGAAGGTAACAAAGAGATCTAGTACAGAGTAAATGGCCCTTCTAGAGAAGGATTCAACAACCTGTTCAATCATCAGAGGTACAGACAAGTCTCAGATCAAAACTCAGTTGAGTTCCTGGAGGTTGTGGACCAGGCACAGAGACTTTCCATCTTTCTTCACTATGGTAAACTATCAGGAACAGTAAGATGAGTTTGACAGCTTGTAAACTCTGGTAGCAATTTTTTCTTTAAGAATTTTCACAACTGTGTCAAGGTTTCCCTGTAGAATCTGGATGTTCCTTTGTACTCATAGAATATGCAGAACAGTCAGAATCAATATTAGATTAAAGTATTCCAGGTCTAGGGCACCTTTCTCAAGCTTGTTCCAGGCAAAGGTGTCCTCATACATTAAGATCAGGTTGATTAGGAGCTGGCACTCTTCTGGCCAGAGGAAGTTACATGGATTGATGTCAAGAGCTTCTATACATTCTTGTGTGAATCAGTGTGTTGGAACAAATGGCTTAGGGTGTAGTAGTAGTTCCAGCATGTTCTTTAACAGATCAGGATACTTCTGTTGAACAATCTGAAACTCTTCTGGGAGAGTTCCAGCAACTGGTCTAACCTTCTTTACTACCTTCTTGTATACAAATACATTTTCTCTAGGGCTGTTAGGTGTGTATAGAACAAAGGGGTCTAATTCTAGGGCAGCTGACAGGGTGACTGGACAACTGAGGAGCAGATTGACTATGGTAGAGACTAGTGTGTGTCTATTGTAGGATAGTGTGTGCATGTCAGGAATTGCAGCTTTAGTAGTATTAGAACTCAAATCAGAACACTGTTTGTCCTGAACACTAAGGGGCTGATTGACTAATATAGGAGTTGAGAGATTAGTAATTACCACAAATCCTTGTTTGTTGTGTTTCTGTAGAACAGTTTGTGTTCCAGTCATAACTCAGTACTTCTGTTGACAATCTAAGGGATCCAATAGTGTTATAGATTGGTTACTGTTAATGAAGTCCTTTGTTTTGCATTCTGTGATAGTAAAGAATGGTCAGCCTAGGAGTGCCTTAAACAGGGCTTGACAAACAATTTGAGCTTAGAGGGTAATGTTGACTCTAGCAATATTGATCTTTACATTCTTAACAGTACTAAGTGTTAGTGCTTGTCCAGAGTCAGCAGTTTCAAGTATAATTGTAAGATTGGAACACAGATGGATTCTGAGACATTTTCATACATTCTTACAAATGATGTAGAGTGTTACTCCTTGGTCTAGAATACAGTGGATTTCTTCAGTATCTTTAAAGATAGCTTTAACTGTATGTAACAGTATAGCCTGTTCTGTAACCAACTCTAGGCTCTATACATACTGTAAGACTTGAGCTACAATTGTATCTTTAGAAGTCATTAGTTCTAAGGGTTCTATCAAGACAAGGTGTATGGCAGTGTTTGGAACTTGCCTAGCAGATGACAGTTCCTTGACTTGCTTTCAGACATTAGGTGTAATTGACAACAGCTCCTTCAGGGTGAGGCTGATGCTAGAGTCTAGAACACAAGAGACTATCTGCTAGACAATGATAGGGTCTTTGATGGGAGAGAGATTACAGTACTAATGTGGTTCTAGTAGTGGTCTAGCAGTAGGCTTGTTAGTATGCTTCAATCTGTTATACTTTAGGGCCTAGCTTACTTTAGCAGGTAGTACAAGCTTTGGTTCTGGCTTAGGTTTCTTGTCCTTCTTCTTCAGAATGCTTGTTGTTCTGTGCCTCAGAACCTCTACTCTGTCAAACTTGAGCTTCTTGCTAGTAGCAACTTTCTTCTTTGCCTCTCCAAGTAAGACTTTGAGTCTTTCAACCTTGTATTCTACTTCTAAGACTTCTTCAATATATGTGGCTAGAACAGTAAACAATGTTTAGGATACTAGTGCTAGCTTTACAATTTTGAGGAGGGATACTATATACAGTAGTGTGTCCTGTACATCTTAGGAGACTTGGGCATGCTTTCTAGGGTTGGTTGTGTGATACTGGTTGAAACAATCCATGAGTAGTTAGCCTTGGATTGTTGATAGAACAAACAATCTGTTAAGGAGAACAACCTTTCCAGATGTGTTCTGGATACACTTTCTGTTACAAATGAACTTATTAACCTTCAGACACAAGCAAATAAAGTGTCTGTCTTCTCTACAGAAGGAGCAGTTTGTGTTACAGAGCAGTCCTACAGAATGAGCAGATTGTATAGATTACACAGATTGTATACCTGTGTTTCTTACAAACAGGGAACTAGTCTTGCATTCAAACAAGTCTAACTTGTTTTAGAATGATTAGAGTGAATCAAGGATGGTGGCCATGTTTGTGTCTTCTTTCTTTATTAGAATGGTTCTGGAACTCATTGTTTCAGACACATTAGCTGTCTTTCCCAAGTGTTACAAAGCCATACCTCCCTACATAAGCTTGGCAGCCTCAACAACTTTAGTGTATGTGTAAGCCATACAACTGTTGTAGTTAGGGTTGTAGGCTAGCAAACAGAGAGTTAGCTGATCTTTGAAGGCACCTATAATACTGTTGAGGAATACTTTGTTCCAATCTTCTTCCATGATTTCTTTCTTTAAGACTAGGAAGCTTACTATCTTCTGGAATTTGTACTGATACTCTACAAACTCCTCTCAGTTCTGGATTCCAGTGACAGTCTATTGTTGAACTAGGATACAGAGGTCATTCTTTGTATAGTAGCAATTATGGTTGAGGGACAGGTATAATCTGAGAATTGCTACTTAAGCAGCTTGCTAATCTGAGGCACTGTCTGTGGCTTCAGGTATTAAGGCCCAGATCTTAGAATCAGATTGGTTAGCATAATATTTTACTCTCCAGATAAGCTGTTAATCAGAAAGTTGGAACTCATCTCTAATCATTTCTACTTTTTCAAGGAACTGAGGCAGGTCCTACACATTGGTTCCATCATAATAGGGAGCATCACAGCTTGTTTAGTGTAGGGGCAGGCTAGTCTGTCCTCAGATTGTAACTGGTAGGGCATTCAGAACATTGGTTGTGACTAGCTGGCTACTCAGAGTATTGGCTGTAGTGGGTGAGCTGCTCAGATTATTCTGTGAGCTCATCTGTTGAGACTAGGAACTTATTAGATTGTTCTGTGTATTCAGAACTGTTAGAACAATCAGAATTGGTAGAAACACTAGAGTGATTGTGTGGTTGTCTTCTTGAACAGACAGAACAGGAGACACAGAACAAGTAGAGTTGTGTGTAGAGGTTGATAGAAATGAACTAGGGAACAAACTATGAAACATGAATGGTAAAACTAAGCCAGATTGCTCAAGAGGTTGTATGGAAACCCCTTCAGAAACAGGACTGAGTGTGTAGGATACAGGTTGTAAGAGGTTACAGTTGACCAAATCTAATTCAGGTCCAGAATCTGATTCTTCTGTAATCAAGTTAGTGTGCTCTCAGTAGTACTACCACCTGTTGGCTGCTCAGCCTACTTGAGACACCTTGAGAAACCCCCCTTACAGTGGGCTCCAAAATGTCAATCTCTAGTACCAGTTGAGGTAGAAGAGGTCAGTTGAGTCTGTAAGGTACAGACACTGAGAGGGGTCAAGAGTGAGAAGGAATAGGTAGATCTGAGTAGAATGTACAAGTTCCAAAGGTGATGATTAACAAGACAAGAGTAGTGTGGAATGACAAAGCCACACTTCAGAACAAGGTGATACAAGACAAGACAAGGTGAGAGAGAATGTTTACTGAGTTCCAAAGGTGACAATTAACAAGACAAGAGTAGTACAGAACAATAAAGCCACACTTCAGAACAAGGCAATACAAGACAAGACAAGGTAAGAGAGAACATTTACTAATAAGACTGTCAAATTACACACTAAGAGTCACAATAGAGAGTAACTTGATTGCTCCAAAGTACAAAATACATGAGGGTATTTATAGAAATTATTAGTCCTTTGTAGCTACTAGTCCTTTGTGAACAACTCTACTACTGTCTCCTTTGTATCAACCTATCTGGGACTCCAGATCTGAGTCCCCTTTGTATTGATCAACCAGCTGTCTGAAGGCTCAGAGTCTTGCCTTTGTGAATTGGAACTGGAGTCTGGAACCCAACTAGTCTGAATTGAGCAACCAAGACTATTATGTAGGCAATGATGATGTAATTGAAGGATTGCTGATGTGAGGATGATGCAACTTTGATGCAACTGAGCCCTTCTGATCAGAATGTATCAGAATGTATGTGTTGTGTGAGCATGACACTAGTAACTATAAAGGACTCATAATTTCTATAAATACTCTCATATAATTTGTACTTTAGAGTAATCAAGTTACTCTCTACTACAACTCTTAGTGTGTAATTTGGTAGTCTCATTAGTAAACATTCCCTCTTACCTTGTCTCATCTTGTATTGTCTCATTCTGAAGTGTGGCTTTGTTGTTCTACACTACTCTTGTCTTATTAATTGTCACCTTTAGAACTTGTACATTCTGCTCAGATCTACCTATTCCTTCTCACTCTTGACCCCTCTTAGTGTCTGTACCTTATAGACTCAACTGACCTCTTCTACCTCAACTAGTACTTGAGATCAACATTTTAGAGCCTACTATGAGAAGGGTTTCTGTAAGGATTTGATTTACTGGTTTGTATTTTATTATTACTACATTACTGATTGTGTCAGATTGTTGCACAGTAGGACCCACAAGCACATATATTCTTATTGTAGTTAGTTACACTTTCTCCTCATGTATCTACACATGTATACTCTTATAAAAGACAGTATTGACTGCTAGGTAAAGAGGATTCTTTTCCCCTGACCCCTTGCTTGAGTACTAGGTTATCCTAGTCAGTAGTTGAGTAAACTAAGGGTGATTAGAATTCTCTTGTGAGGAACAGTGAGTTTCCTTACATATTTTTGACTGTACCCACCTAGCACTGAAACCTCTTGCTGGACACTAAGGAACTGAAGGGTCTGATCAACCCTAGGTCTCCCTTGTTGTCTAGTACCCATCAGGAATTTTTAGTGAGTAAAGTTACAATTTTCGAGTAGAAACAGAGACTACTTACTGAATTGGCCCCTAGTAGGTTCACAATGCTTCAGAACACTGTGGAACACTTCTAGAACACATTAACACATATTAATATGGACTAGTACTGGATACACTAGAGGTTTGTATTGATTGGATGAGTCAAGGACTAGGCATCCATGACAGCAAAAAGGAACAAACAGGTGTGTATTAAGTTTACAGACAATGGACAACAAGATTATCCATTGGATATTGATTACAATGTGGCCACCAAGCCTTAACTGATGATTCCTAGAGGGTACCCAAGTCTGGATATTAATACTAACATGCTAGGAAGTAAGTCCTTGTCCCTTGTAGGCTGGAGGCAACCTAATGAACCTATACTAGGTGATAAGTCCTTGTCTACACAAGGCTAGAGGCACCCTGATGAACTACTACATACTAGTAACATAGAATTAAAGCATGTAACTGTACTAGCACATATAGTTAGACAAACACACACTGTAGAGCAGACACTAGCAAGTATTCACACTACTAGGCTCAGAGAAATAGCAAATAACAGTATAGAGAGTAGAAACACTCAGACAATTGTTCTTAAGGATTCAGACAGTCAAGTTCAGGATGAACAGGCAATTGGATTCAAGGATTCGTCCAATCAAGTACAGAAGGTTGAGTTTGAGGATTCAACTCACTAAGTACAGGCAATTAAGCTTGAGGATTTGCTTGATCAATTTCAGGCTACTGAGTTTGAGGATTCACTCAATAGAGGACAGGCAATTTGGTTTGATGATTCACTAAGTCAATATAGAGAGCTAACAGCAAGCATTAAGGAATTTGTAAGCTAGTACAAGAGTTACAGAGTACATATAGTCAGTATCAGTGAGAGCATGGATGAGTATCCAGCAAGCACACTTACTTCAGAACAGAAACACATTAACAACAGTAATGTAGAGGGTAATAAGACATTTAAGACCCTTTTAGGCAGTAAAGAAAGTAGCCAGGACTTGAAGAACAAGAGTAACAGACAAGGCCAGGAGAGCCAGGCATTGAAACTATAGAGAATTGATGAGGAACAAGATTTCCAGAAGGTAAGTAAGACCTTCAGACACATTACAAGAGCCAGAGTGATTAAGATAGACATAGGACATGTTAGCCCATTCTACAGTTTGATAGACATTGAAGATTTGAATAAGAGAATGTACAAGTTTGATAGAATGTATTAGGAAGAGGAGAAAGCAACTCCTTCATCAAACAAGAGTAGACTTGATAGTATAGTAACAGAAAAGTGTGAAACACTTTGGGCAGGCTACAGAACAAAAGCCAGACATGCTACAGTACCTACAGACAGTAGAGATCAGAACTATCAATCTAAGAGTGTAGAAGAAACACTCAAGAGTCTAGACAAACAATTGCATTCACAGAAAGCAAAAGGAAAGTGCAAAGTAAAAGGAATATGCAAAGTACAAGGAACAGAACAAAAACCAGAACTGCCAGACATTCAATACGATTGTGAAATCGATTCAGACTATCCAAGCGAAACAGACATTACATCAACAGAACAGTACTTTGAGGATAGCAAAAGTGAGTGTATATTAGAACTACAAGGATCAGTACTTGATCCAGAGGGCAAAAATCAAGTATACACTCACAAAATCAAGTGTTTAACCTTATACATGGCAGATATTGACTATGTATTACACAGGAGCAATGTACAGGAGTACTACAACAGATACAACACCCTAGCCAGGTCCAGGAATAAGAGAGAAAGTGAAATACCTGGATATATGTGGTCTCAAAT
>NW_006760394.1:3066772-3077017 GCF_000271605.1 Fomitiporia mediterranea MF3/22 | reverse complement strand
AGGGATAATGCCAGGTTTTATCAAGGGAAAAGTAATGAATTTCTATTTGCAAAAGATTGTGAACCATGAGTATAGATGGACACTTGCTCAATTCTTTAGAGGACTTATGGACTTTTGTTTCCCTTCCAACTTTGCTGAAATACTGTGGAAAGAGTTCAACACTTTGAAACAAGGTAATAGGAATATTCAGGATTATTTGTATGACCTAGAAATGAAAGTAATGAATCTAGGAGACATTTCTCAGTAAGATTTGACCAGACAGGCATGGTATAGATTGAATTCCAAGTACCAGAGGCAATTACAATTAGATTGCTTGAATCCAGACACTGTAGATTACTCAATCTTCAAGGATAGGCTTGAGAGCATTGAAAAAGCAAATGAATCCATAGGAATCAAATGGCACATAGATTCCAGACAACATTTCAATATGCAAGGACACAGTAATGATTCTTAGAATGATTATTTGTATACAGACAGTTCTGATAATTCAGGAAACGATCAATTCACTCTACAGGATAGTGAAAGCAATGATTCAGATCACAGTGACTCTAGTCAGGATACTATGCATACAAGCAGTGCAAACACCAAAGGAAAGGCCAGACAATTGTATTATCCATCAAGGAACAATGACTAGTATGAAAGTAAGACAGAAAACAATCACAGGACATATGTTACAGGTTTCAAACATTATTCCTAATTGAAATTGGACGAAATGAGAGCAAAAGGACTATGTTTTATTTGCAAACAAGATGACCACTTAGCCAGGAATTGTCCTACTCACAATATGATCACATTGAACAATGTGCAGGATGATTGTTCATCATCTAGTAATGTCAGTATTGGTTATACTGCTTTAGATAAGTTAGCAGACAACTTGAACAGTAAGAACTACATAGAATTGGAGTCAATTACAGACTATGACACAGATTCTTACATATCTAGCAGTAATATACATGTTTTATTGATTTGGATACTTTGTAAAGGCAATACTGAGGATTCAGTAACAGAACAAGAGAGTTCTGTAACAGAACACAAGTTCAGGCATGCAAACAATGCATTTGAAAGGGCAAATTCAGTATATTCGAGACCTTATGAGACTATAGCACTTAGGCATTGTACTATAGACATTCAGTACAGGAATAAACATTGTAGGAAGTCTAAACATTAAGATAGACAATTGTATAGTGTATACAATGTCATTTTACACTCAAAAGCACAGGCATACAGTGTAGAAAGGATTCTACAAGACTACAGATACACATGGCACATGGAAAGGACTAGGAAACACATATACAACCATTGTTTCAAGGAATCTAAGATGCTACAGGCACAAGGCAATGTATATATGGACATTTCAGAGACACTACTACCAATTCTTAAAGCCACAAATCGAAACAATGCTCTTAAGAAATACAGGCTGTTCACAGACAACAAGAATGTGTACCAGGACATTAGGAAAGGACCTGAGAATGTTAGACAATCGGAATATAACCAGCCAGATAGTATTATAGTTTACAAGGCAATGCAAATAGTAAACTGCACAAGCAGGACAATCTATCAAGCATTACTAGACTATAAAATACAACTACTCTTGGATACTAAGAAATATTTCAATCCAAACAATTCACACAGGTATTCTATTAAGTTAGAAGGCTACATCACACATTAGAAGACAGAAATCAGCACATTGAGTAAGGCAAAGTGCATATACATCAGGAATATGATAATACTGCTCCAGAATAAGCATCAGGCATGGAAATACATTGACAGCAATGGAAAGACACAGACATATGCATACACAGTCAATTCTATTCAGTACAGGAAGAGATACAGGATTAGTATCAAGTACTACAAAGGAACTATGTCAGTTGACATTAGAACAGACATTTCCATCTTCAGGATTGAAGAAACAGTCTATAATGAGCACAATCGAAGTAATTTGTATAGAAAATTGTTCTATAAGGTACAATTGGATGTTACACTACAAAACTATTCAGTTCATGACGAAGAATTGTTCAGAAACATTAAGACCAGCTCAAAGTACAAGGATCTATAGTATACATTGTATCTAAGGCAGAACATAAGGTATTACATTGTGAAATACACCTTCAGACAGCCAGGATTCATTAGAATAGACTCAGGACACTCTATCAGACATATTATGAGCATCACAGGTACTCAAATGGATGTGCTAGTGTGCATATACTCAGGATACATAGTAAGGATTGTGATATTCAAGCTACAGGATGACAATTACAATCTACAGGATGTAAAACTGCTACAATCTATGTAACATAATGATAGTAAGACACTATTGAGATCAGGAACGGATACACATTGTATGGAACAAAGTACAGAAGTTTAGAGGGCAACTTCAAGCTAGAGAACAGGTTCAGAACCCAGACAATCCACTCAAACAGATTATCACACTGCTTTAAGGGAAAGTGAAGGCAATATGCATACAGCCAGTGAATATCAGAGTGATAGTGAATTAGGAATGATCAAACAGACTATTCAAGCATTCAGGCATGATACTTTGATGATACAGAAGGAAATAGAGCACCAGGAAGCTTAAGGACATTTATTAAACAATGATACAGTTCAATCTACTCTAGGAATGAGTAGTTACAATTGGTTCAAAGTACAAAAACATGTAGAAGACCTCTCCAGACACTACAGATATGTTCTAGGACAGTACCAGACGTTTTACACCGAAAATGAAGTCATATTTCAACAAGAGGGTGAGAGGCACATACATTGTATTGCATACACACTCTTTGAGCATACAAGCTACAGGTTTGAACATACAATTTTCTTACTTGGATTGCTACAAAACGATTTTGTGAAGGACTTTACAGTACCAGACAGTATCAGTACTACAGGAAACAGGACACATGATAGGTACACAAGGAAAGAATACATCAGTACAAGGACAAGGACACAGAAAGACAGGAAGTTAATGCTAGAACACATTGATCCACACATGGATTTGCCAAATGAACAGAGAATTGGCAGCATACACTCAGGACTTCAGACAGCACTACTGCACATACAGACAGGACTTTTCATTAAGACATACATAGAACAATACAGTATACAGACAGTTACAGCACTCAGGAAAGTAGAGAACACTACTTAGACATTTTGTGATAGAACATTACACCATGAGACATTGAAAGTATACTCAGACAATTCAGGAATCGAATCAATCAACTTACAAAGACACAAACGAGTTGAGACACAAGGAAACAGTATGAGAATACAGTAGGACATTCATTACACACAGAGATACTATGTATATACACACATATCTAGTGATATTAGGCTCATACCTTACAATCTCATTGAATTCGAGATAATATTTTCATTCAAGGACAGATATTACACTCTATGTTGCACTCTGCAATTAGTATTTAGACATTGAGCTCAACAGGATATTCAGTTTTGCATCACAGTTGGTTATTGCATGCAAAAGAGTACACATTTGGAGATATTCTACCAATACAAGTGTAAGGCATTGCATTTGCAGGAACTAGTCTACTGGAAAAATCGAGGACATAGCAGAGGAATTTTGGAATACATCTCTGCTATCTATTATTGTATGACTATTCTACAGAAGCAGAGAAACACATAAGGTTAGCTAGAAGCTGCAACACTAATACATTCTATTAAGGAAGAAGGCTATAGCTTTGTTGATCAGGGATTTACCTCTATGCTTCCTAAAGATGTGGGAGAAGAGAATATTTGCAATTACCACACTGCCGGAATTTCCATTTCCATACATATTGATCTATACTGTGTGTCTCAGAATACTCAAGAGCTGAAACACCATATCTCCCCAGGAACTCCACTGATTCTCTTTTAAAAGTGTTGTATCAATAGCAACAATCAAGAGGCAACTTTTCTACTAATTGACTATACAGTAATATTGACTACATTTAATTCTATTAACGTTTTATCTAGCTTCACATAGTTTGGAACCATGCTACCCACTGTCCAGAATGCTACTACTGTCTCAATACTCACTGGATCGACTTTGGATCACTTCAGAGAGGCAGTACTACATTACAACAATGTTTCCCATACACATGGGCAAGGTATTTCATTATTTACTTGTTACTAACTGTTACTTTTAAGTAAGTTCACTACCTTTTTACTGATTTTTAGCATTTAGGACTAAATGTTAGAGGGCAAGTGTAAGGATTTGATTTACTAGTTTGTATTTTATTATTACTACATTACTGATTGTGTCAGATTGTTGTACAGTAGGACTCACAAGCACATATATTCTCATTGTAGTTAGTTACACTTTCTCCTCATGTATCTACACATGTATACCCTTATAAAAGACAGTATTGACTGCTGAGTAAAGGGGATTCTTTTCCCCTGACCCCTTGCTTGAGTACTAGGTTATCCTAGTCAGTAGTTGAGTGAACTAAGGGTGATTAGAATTCTCTTGTGAGGAACAGTGAGTTTCCTTACAGTTTCTTAAGGTGTCTTAAGTAGGCTAAGTAGCTAACAGGTAGTAGTACTACTAAGAGTGTACCAACTCAATCACAGAAGAATCAGATTCTGGACCTGAATTAGATTTAGTTGACTACAACCTCTTACAACCTATATTCTACACACTCAGTCCTATTTCTGAAGGGGTTTCTATACAACCTTTTAAGTAATCTAGCTTAGCTTTACTATCTACATTTTATAGTTTGTTCCCTAGTTTGTTTCTATCAACCTCTACACACAACTCTACTTATTCTGTATCTCCTGTTCTGTCTGTTCAAGAAGAGGACCACACAATTACTCTAGCATTTCTACTACTTTCAATTATTCTAACTATTCTAAGTACACAGAACAATCTAATAAGTTCCTAGTCTTAACAGATGAGCTTATAGAATAATCTGAGTAGCTTACCTACTATAGTTAGTACTCTAAGTGGCCAGCCAGTCTCAACCAACATTCTGAATACTCTACCAGTTACAACTAACATTCTAAATACTCTACTAGTTACAATCTAAGAACAGACTAGCCTGCCCCTATACTAAACAAACTGTAATACTCTCTGTTATGACAGAACCAATATGTAGAACCTGCCTTAGTTCCTTAAAGAAGTAGAAATGATTAGAGATGAGTTCCAACTTTCTAATTAACAGCTTATCTGGAGAGTAAAATATTATACTAACTAATCTGATTCTAAGATCTGAGCCTTAATTCCTAAAGCTGTAGACAGTGTCTTAGATTAGTAAGCTACTTAAGTAGTAATTCTTGGATTATACCTGTCCCTTAACTGTGATTACTACTATACAAAGAATGATCTCTGTATCCTAGTCCAACAATAGACTGTTACTAGAATCTAGAACTAAGAGGAGTTTATAGAGTACTAGTGTGAATTCTAGAAGATAGTAAGCTTCCTAGTCTTAAAGAAAGAAATCATGGAAGAAGACTGGAACAAAGTATTCCTTAATAGTATTACAGGTGCCTTCAAAGATTAGCTAACTCTCTGTTTGCTAGTTTACAACCCTAACTACAACAGTTGTATAGCTTACACATACACTAAAGTTGTTAAGGCTACTAAGCTTATATAGAGAGGTATAACTTTGTAGTACTTAGGAAAGATAGCTAATATGTTTAGAACAATGAGTTCTGGATCTGTTCTAATAAAGAAAGAAGATACAAACATGGCTACCATCCTTGATTCACTCTACTCATTCTAAAGCAAGTTAGACTTGTTTAAATGTAAGACTAGTTCCCTGTTTGTAGAAAACACAAGTATACAATCTGTACAATTCACACAATCTACTTAATCTGTAAGACTACCCTGTAACTCAAACTGCTCCTTCTGTAGAGAAGACAGACACTTCATTCACTTGTGTTTAAAGGTTAATAAGTTTATTTGTGACAGAAAGTGTATTTAGAACACATTCAGAAAGGTTGTTCTCTCTAACAGATTGTTTGTTCTAGTAACAATCTAAGACTGTCTACTTATAGATTGTTTTAACTAGTATTACACAACCAACCCTGGAAAGCATGCCCAAGTCTCCTAAGATATAGTACAGGACACACTACTACATATAGTGTCCCTCCTTAAAATTGCAAAACTAGTACTAGTATCCTAAACATTGTTTACTATTCTAGTCATATATATTAAAGAAGTCTTAGAAGCAGAATACAAGGTTGAAAGACTCAAAGTCTTACTTAGAGAGGTAAAGAAGAAAGTCACTACTAGTAAGTAGCTTAAGTTTAATAGAGTAGAGGTTCTAAAGTGTAGAACAACAAGTATTCTAAAGAAGAAGAACAAGGAACCTAAGCTAGAACTAAAGCTTACACAACCTGCCAAAGTAAGCCAGACTCTAAAGTATGACAGATTAAAGTATACTAACAAGTCTGTTACTAAACTACTACTAGAACCACATTAGTACTGTAATCTCTCTCCTATTAAAGACTCTATTATTGTCTAGCAGATAGTCTCTTATGTTCTAAACTCTAGTATCAGCCTTACCTTAAAGGAGCAGTTGTTAATTACACCTAATGTCTGAAAGCAAGTCAAGAAACTGTCATCTACTAGACAAGTTTCAAACACTGTCACACACCTTGTCTTGACAGAACTCTTAGAACTAACAACTTCTAAAGACACAATTGTAGCTCAAGTCTTATAGTATGTATAGAGTCTAGAGTCAGTTGTAGAACAGACTATACTGTTATATATAGTTAAAGCCATCTTCAAAGATACTAAAGAAATCTACTGTATTCTAGACTAAGAAGTAATACTCTGTATCATTTGTAAGAATGTATGGAAATGTCTCAGAATCCATCTGTGTTCTAATCTTACAATTATGCTTGAAACTACTGACTCTAGACAAGTACTAATACTTAGTACTATTAAGAACATAAAGATCAATATTGCTAGAGTCAACATCACTCTCTAAGCTCAAGTTGTTTGTCAAGCCCTATTTGAGACACTCTTAAGCTGACTATTCTTTACTATTATAGAATGTAAAACAAAGGACTTTATTAACAGTAACCAATTCATAACACTATTAGATCCCTTGGATTGTTAACAGAAGTGCTAAGTTATGACTAGAATGTAAACTGTTCCTTAGAAATGTGACAAACAAGGATTTGTAGTAATTACTAATCTCTCAACTCTTATATTAGTTAATCAGCCCCTTAGTGTTCAGGACAAACAGTGTTCTAATTCAAGTTCTAATACTACTAAAGCTGTAATTCCTAACACACACACACTATCCTATAATAGACACACACTAGTCTCTATCATAGTCAATCCACTCCTTAGTTGTCTAGCTACCCTGTTGTCTGTCCTAGGATTAGACTCCTTTGTTCTCTACACACTTAATAGTCCTAGAGAAAATGTATTTGTATACAAGAAGGTAGTAAAGAAGGTTAGACCAGTCACTGGAACTCTCTTAGAAGAGTTTCAGATTGTTTAACAGAAGTATCCTGATTCATTAAAGAACATGCTAGAACTACTACTACACCCTAAGCTGTTTGTTCTAACACACTAATTCATACAAGAATGTATGGAAGCTCTTAATATTAATCTATACAACTTCCTCTAGCCAGAAGAGTACTAGCTTTTAATCAACCTGATTTTAATGTATGAGAATGTTTTTGCCTGGAACAAGCTTAAGAAAGGTACTCTAGACCTAGAATACTTTGATCTGATATTGATTCCAACTATTCCACATATTCTATGAGTACAAAGGAACATCCAGATTCTACAGAGAAACCTTAACACAGTTATGAAAATTCTCAAAGACAAAATTACTACTAGAGTTTACAAGCTGTCAAACTCATCTTACTGTTCCTGATAGTTTACCATAGTAAAGAAAGATGGAAAGTCTCTGTGCCTGGTACACAACCTCTAGGAACTCAACTGAGTTTTGATCCAAGACTCATCTGTACCTCTAATGATTGAACAGGTTGTTAAATCCTTCTCTAGAAGGGCTATTTACTCTGTACTAGATCTCTTTATTACTTTCAACCAACACTCTCTCAATGAATGCTCTTACAATCTTACAATGTTTCAGACACTACTTAGAATGTTCTGACTTACTGTTATTCTGATAGGTTATACTAATTCTTTTCAAATTATACACAGTAATATTACTTTTATTTTACAGGACAAAATTCCTATTACAGTACAACCCTATACTAATAATGTTTATGTTAAAGGCAGAACTACAAGATACAAACTTCCAGACAGAACATACAAAACTGTTTCTAGAAACCCTAGTATTTGACAATTTGTGTAGGAACCACTCACAACCTAAACCACATTATACAGTAAGTCAAAGTAGTCTACAGAACATTCTCTAGTCTGAAACTGTGTATGTTCTGACTGTACACAACTGTCTTAGACCATAAGTGTACTTATACTGGAAGGGAGCCAGATGATTCAAAAGTCTAGAAAATTTATAACTAGCCTGTATGTCAATCTGTCTCTAAAGTTAGAGGATTCCTCAGAACTATAAGTGTCCTCTGTATGTTTATTTGAAATTTTGCTCAGCTTGCTAGACTACTCACACATTTGACCAAGCATGATGTTCTGTTCAAGTTCCATTCAGAACACATAGTAGTGATGGACAAACTCAAAGATACTGTTATCAATTGCCCTACCTTATGTACTATTGCTTACAAGTTAAACATAGAGGTTATTGTTACTGTTGACTCATCTATCATTAGTGTAGGATTCTATCTTAGACAAGAGCACCTTGACAGTCATTATTGAATTAACTAATTCAGATTGATTAACTAGAACAAAGTGTAATCCTAATACTCTCAAGCTAAGATCAAACTCTTTGGATTGTTCTACACACTCTATACTCTACAAATTCACCTTATTAGAGTGAGGAAGTTAGTAGTAGAAATGGATGCCATCTATGTTAAGAGTATGATAAATAACCCAGACCTACAGCTGAATGCCACAATTAACAGATGGATTGTCAGAATCCTACTGTTCAACTTTAAGTTCTAACACATTCTAGCCCTACAGTTTGCTTGTACTAACAGACTGTCTTGACATCTGTGTACTGAAGCCAACCCAGAAGGAGAAGATGACTTTGAGGAATAGATTGACCAAGCTTACACCTTCTGTTACAGTTCTATGTTCACTATTCTAAACAAAACCAAACCTTCTAAAACATTTCTGACAACCAATCACACACATGCTAGAGAATATTGTCTCAGACAAGTCAAGACCTTCCTAGAAACATGCCTCCAACTGCCTAGGATGGAAAATAATAAATTCACCACCTTTGTTTGCTATACAACCACTTTCTTTGTTAAGACCAGTTGACTGTAGTAGAAAACCCAGAACAGTAACCACTAACTTGTAATAGAACCTGACTAACAATAGAATCTTGTCAAGGCTGTGTATAACAATCTCAGACATAAAGGAGTCTACTCTGTCCAGGCTAGACTTCTTGACTGCTTCTAGTAGCCTAGCCTCAGACCTGACATTAAGTACTATATCTATACCTGCTACAAATACTAACTCTGTCAGACAACTCAAATCCTGATTCCTCCCAGTGTTCCAAAGATTGCCCTATTATTTGCTAAGGTACACATTGACACCAAGTTCATACTAAAAGCAGGAGAGTTCTAATACATTGTTCATACTCAATGTGTACTCTCCAGCTACCCTGAGTTCTACTTACTCTATTCTAAAACCAGACAAAGTATTAGATGATTCATTTTTGAAGATATTCTCTGTCAATTTAGTGTGTGCCCAGAACTTGTTACTAACAACAGAACCCTGTTTATTACTGTACTGGATTAGCTTCACAACCAATACCACATTAATCACATCCATATTAGTACATACAACTCTTGAGCTAATAGTATTATTGAACACTACTACTTTAACATACAGGAAGCCCTTATGAAGGCTGCTGAAGAGAATGAACTACAATGGTATAAACATACACATTCTGTCTTTTGGTTGGATTGGATCACAATCTGTTGTACAACTAGCATGTCCCCTTATTTTATTGTTCATAGTGTTGAACCACTTCTCCCATTCAATATTATAGAAGCAATGTATCTTGCCCTAGTACTAGACAAACTTATGACAATAACAGAACTCATTACTACTCAAGCACATCAACTCTAGAAACGTCTGGCCAATCTTTAAGCTATTATAGAATGTGTCCATATAGACTAGATTGCTTCTCTCTAACAATTTGAAGAAACACACAAACACTTGATCAAAGATTTTGTTGAGAGGGA
>NW_006760394.1:3048799-3057621 GCF_000271605.1 Fomitiporia mediterranea MF3/22 | reverse complement strand
CAAGTGTTATGACTTTTTCGTGATGCAACAGTATGATTATTGTTATCTTAGGCAGTATCTAAGAACTATGAAATACATTAGATAGATGTAAAATCTGTATATCTTTACAGAGAACTAAATGAGGACAAACTCATTTATGTGAAACTGCTGCCAGGCAGGCTACTTACAGATATTAAACCTGGACAGGTATTACACTTAAATAAAGTGTTATACAGATTGAAACAAGCAGGTAGACAATGGTACAAGAAGATTACTGAACTACTGCTTAAGATCAGATTAGAACAAGCTAATTATAATCACACTGTATTTTACAAGAAACAAAATAATAAAACAATTCTTGTAACATTTATGCACATTAACAATATTACAATTATTGGCAAAACTATTGCTATAATAACAGCATTTAAACATACATTAAGACAACACATTGTATTTACTTACAGTAACAAAATACATTAGTTACTTAGTATTGAAATAAGTTAAGATAGACCTTAACAAATGATTAGCTTATAGCAAAAGTACTATATTGAAAGTATAATCAAGCATTACCACTTCAAAAACGAAAAGGCACTACAAACACCTATTACTCCTAGAATAGATCTATCTAACAATACAAACAATACATACAATATAAACGAAAGTAATAATGAAACAATAATATACATGAATATGGTAGGATTGTTAAGATATGTTGCAGACTGCACACAGTCAGACATATCTTATATTACTGGGCAATTAGTACACTACTTACAAAAGCCTCAAACACATTACTATAAAGTAGTGAAACATTACTTTACATATTAAAATATACAATGAATTGCTGGCTTCAACTTGGAAGCACAAACGCCTTAAAACTACAAGGCTATTGTGATGCAGACAGACGAATGACAGAAGGACATAAAGCAATAAACAGCTATGTCTTTCAATTAGCTAAATTGACCATATCTTAGTCAAGCAAACAGTAAAATCTGGTACCACTATCTGTTTACAAAGCAGAGTTGTAAGCACTAGTGTATGCTACTCAAGAAGCCATTTGGCTCAAACAATTTGCCAAAGAAGTACTGCAGACTGAATCAGCACCCATTATGATTTATTGTAATAATCAAGATGTAATAAAGACTGTAAAGTCTGACAAAATAACATACAACACTTACACTAAACATCTTGATTTACAAAAAGACTTTGTGTAATGTTATATTCAAAACAATTACATTAATGTATACTATGTTCAATCACAGAACCAATTAGCAGACATCCTTACAAAAGCTCTCTATGTCCCACTTTTAACAAGCATAGTAGGAGTGCCCCAAGTACTCTCTCTTATTAAGACATTAAGCAAGTGTCTACCTTATATACTACATAGTGAAGTCTAATACTCTGAGACATTCTAAGTGTAGTAACTCTACATAAGGCAATTGGGGATTTCCTAATCCAGAGTGTAATCTAATACTCCCCTTCAAGCATTAATTAAGAACTAAGACTGTATACCTAATAGTTTGTTTAGATGCTTGATCTGTAGGATGTAGAGAGCCTTTGTAAGGATGTCTGCTAATTGGTTCTGTGATTGAACATAGCATACATTGATGTAATTGTTTTGAATGTAACATTGTACAAAGTCTTTTTGTAAATCAAGATGTTTAGTGTAAGCATTGTATGTTATTTTGTCAGACTTTACAGTCTTTATTACACCTTGATTATTGTAATAAATCATAATGGGTACTGATTCAGTCTACAGTACTTCTTTAGTGAATCGTTTGAGCCAAATAGCTTCTTGAGTAGCATACACTAGCACTTACAACTCTGCTTTGTAAACAGATAGTAGTACCAGATTTTACTGTTTGCTTGACTAAGATATGGTCAATTTAGCTAATTGAAAGACATAACTGTTTATTACTTTATGTCCTTCTGTCATTTGTCTGTCTGTATCACAATAGCCTTATAGTTTTAAGGTGTTTGTACTTCCAAGTTGAAGCCAACAATTCATTGTATATTTTAAATACACAAAGCAATGTTTCACTGCTTTATAGTGATGCATTTAGGGCTTTTGTAAGTAGCACACTAATTGCCTAGTAATATAAGATATGTCTGACTGTGTGCAATCTGCAACATATTTTAACAATCCTACCATATTCATGTATAGCATTGTTTCATTATTACTTTTGTTTGTATTGTACATATTGTTTGTATTGTTGGATAGATCTATTCTAGGAGTATGAAGCTAATGTCACACTGAGACACAGAACAGTCAACAGAATAGAATTGATAAGACAAGACAAGGAGTATGCAAGACATTAAATAGGAGAGTATTACGTAATCAAGTGGCTGGTGAAACTGTAAGGTTACACTTTCCCATATTCTGAAGAAAAAATACAGGGGAGAAGGAAAGAGTTTGAAAAAAGGAGAGCTGTTGTGAGGTTAGATAAGTATGTAAAAGAAAGTAAAAGGAAACAGGGGTGAGGAAGGATATTTTAAGGGGTATCAAGGGATTGAAGATGTTCTTCCCAAGAATCAAGAGCTACACAGTCTTCAAGTTCTCTCCTAGGTATCCACAGGTCATTGTCTGGCCTATAGCTACACTAATGTACTAAGTACTGAACCCTGTAACCTCTTTTGTGTTGATCAAGGATTCTTTCAACTTCCCATTCTTCAAAACCTTGCTCTGTAAGAACAGGTAGAGGCTGAGGAAGTTTGCAATTAGGGTATAGTTGTGTGTTGTTAGAGTAATATTGTTTGAGTTGAGAAGTATGGAAGGTAGCAAATTTATTGTGAGTGTTCAGTAGGTCCAACTAGTATGTGGAGTGTTCAGGAAATGCCCTAGTAATTAGGTATTTACTATTGTAGTACAGTATGAATTTTGCAACCCTGTTATCTCCTTGTTGTGTGTAATCCTGTCAGTAATGGAAGGTTGAGAGTATGACAAAATCACCCACTTGATAACTGTCCTCATGATTGTGTTTAGAATCTGTATATGATGCTTGATTAACCTTAGCTAATACCAAGGCATCTCTTGCATCAGCAACATCAGTCTCTAGTTGTTAGAAAAAGGCTCAAGCTTACACATCTTTGGGCAAGCTTTCAACATTAGGTTTGAGAGGAAGGAGTGGTGGGATTATGTGAGGGGATCAACCTATACATAACTGAAAGGGGGAGTACCCTGTAGAGGCATTCTTTGAATTCATGAGTTTGAAGCAGACTTGAGGGAGGTCACAGACCCATCCCTTCTACTAATGATCCACATAGAAGCAAAGGGCCTGGATGATAGTCTTATTGGTACACTCAGAGAGGCCATCTGTTTGTGGATGATATGCTGTAGACATTTTAAGTTTCACTCTAGACATAGTATGTAATGTATGCCAGAATTTTGAAGTGAAAAGGTGGTCCTGATCAGAAATAATGCAAAGTGGAAGTCTATTTTCACAATACCAGGCATCAAAGAAAAGTTGTGTGAAGTCTTCTAGGGTTTGAGACATTTTGACTGGAATGAGACAAATGTTGGATCCTAATTGGTCAGTAATTGTTGTAATACCATTGTAGCCCTAGTCAAGTAGAAGAGGCCCTACAAAGTTAATGAAAATTGTGTCTCCTTGTTGGTCAGTAATAGGGAGAGGATGTAGCAGACCTGTTGGTTTTTTTGTTGTAGATTTGTTGTGTTAGCACACATTATATTGCTTAATGTACAATGTTTCAAGATTGGTCTTCATGTTGGGCCAGTAGTACAACAAATGTAAAGAGGCATAGGACTTGTCAATACTATAGTGGCCTATAGAGTCATGAGCAAGTTTGAAGAAGGTCTCACAAAGATTACCAGTACAAGGGATAACAAGACATTCTCCTAGAAAAAGAAGACCATTTTCTAATTTGATGCCTAGCAATTCCTGAGGCCAAGACAAAAGTTTAGCACAAAAGGTATTATCCTTGTAGCCAGAGCAGATCTTATTAAGAATAGCAGTGTCAGAAGTGATGGCAAGACAGGAGGCTACTAGAGAGGAAGATTGTGTTTGAGGCATTCAAGACAGGGCATCAGCTATAGTATTAGCTTTGCTAGGAATGTATTGAACATTGAAGATATATTACAATAAGAATTCTTGCTATCATACTTGTCTACAAGAAAGGTCTTTTTGAGACAGAAATGATGTGAGGGTCTTGTGGTCTGTAAATATGGTGAATGTAGTTCCCAAAAGGTCTGTACAGAATTTCTTAAGTGTCTGAACAATTGTGAGGAGTTCTTTCTTGTGTACTAGGTAATTGAGTTCAGCAGCTTTGAAAGGTGTACTGTCATATACTACTGGGCAGGCTGTCTCCAGGGTTTTTCTAAAGGACAAGACTGCACCTAAGTACAAATCTGAGGTGTTAGTGTGTAGGAAAATCTTGTTATTGTCTGGATTTTGGTGATCAATGACTGTAAGGCAATCTGTAGACAGGACAAGATCTTTGATGGCCTTGAACACATGCTAGTGTTGGGAATTCCATTGCAGAAATTCCTTTTCTGCATCCTTAGTTGTTAGAGCATTCAACACTGCTGAGTGATCTGTAAGGTTAGGTAAGAAACAAGTAAGATAGTATACAAGTCTAAGAAAACTATGTGTTTTGGTTGCAGAAGTTGGTCAAGGCCATTGAGCAATACACTCAGTCTTTGTAGGATTGGCACAAATACCAGATTGGTCAATCCTATACCCTAAGAAGTCAAGCTCAGTACAGTAGAGTTTGGTCTTTTTTACAGAACAGAACAGTTGTACAGTAGAGAGAGTATGAAGAACTTCTGTGACATTTCAATAATGCTCTTCAAGACTTGCAGACCAGATAACAATGTCATCCAGGTAAACATGGCATACTTTTCCAATCAAATAATGTAATGCTACTGTAACTCAGTGCTAGTGAGTAGCCAGAGCATTGTAACAACCTATAAGTATAACAGTCCACTTGTATAGACTAAGAGGTGTATTTATAGCTGTTAAGTGGATGTTGTTTGGATGCACCCTTGTCTGAAAAAACACATTAGTCATGTCAATCTTGCCCTAGTAAGATCCTTTAGCACAGTTGGCCAAGATATCATTAATTCTTGGTAAGGGGAAATTATTAGGCACTGTATTGTTGTTGAGCTCATAAAAGTCACACACTATGTAAGGAAGTACTGTAGGGTCAGATTTTGCAATAAGGAATGTAGGGCTAGAAACAGGACTAGAAGACAGGCACAATCTTCCAGATTCAAGATGCCCCTTCAAGAGGATTTCCCAGGCTTCACAATACTTCCTAGGGCAAGAGTATTACTGTGTTTTGATAGTACAATTAGGGTTAAGCAACTTAAAACAGTGAAATACATTATTAGGAAGATCATTAATGTGTGGAAGTTTCTTAGGAAAAAGATCTGTATGATTATCACATACAGTTGTATGATGTTGATCCAGAAGATCTTGCTTGGCAAGGGTTTCAATACACTGTCAGATTACAGTAACAATATTCAGAGATTCAATCTCAGGAATGTTTACCTTATACAGGAATGTCTTAGTTGTAGGGACCAATTAATAAGACAGAGAAGTACATAAGATACTATTTTCAGAGTGAGAAATAGAGATATTGTTTGCTTGGAGGAAAGGTAGTCCTAAAATAAGGGGTGTACAAGCAGAAGGGGAAATAATGGTAGGAATGATACAGGAGGACTATGAGGAATCAAAGGAAGTAGGAGAAATCTTTACATAGTGATGTAGGACCTGTAGGGACTGTTTTGGCAACTCTGGAATAGCTAGTGTAATGTGTATAGGGTTGGGGAGGCAAAAGTGCTGGAGACTAAGCTGTTGAGCTAAGGCTTGATCAATAATCACTAAGGATGATCTGTTGTCAATAAGTGTCTTAACATGGGTAGTAATGTGTGGGCTAGAAAGTGAACAGTCCTAATGGATTTGTGGAATGTTAAATTTCACATACTCATCAGAATCATTAACATAGACTAAAGAGGGCATTTCCACCCCAAGAGCAGCTGTAACAATGTTTATGTCATTTTGAGACATGTCTGTATCAATGTTCTCCTTTTCCTCCAAGTTATCCAGCTGGAGGACCACACATGCATAGTTAGGGATCTGAGAAGTTCAGGGTTCTGAACCTATGGCTGACACAGGAGCCTTGACACAGCCAAGCAGAACTAGGGCAGGAAGAGTCTTAGGGCAAAGGTGTATCCCTTCCTCTTCTGTTAGAGCCCTACAGTTTTGTCTTTCCAGAGGTATCATATAGTCTTTTGCCTGGTGATTTGTGTAGAGATACTTACATTTGAAACAGCTGTTGTGTCTGTCCAGCATGAATTTCTCTGTGGCTGTGAGTCTCTCAAGTTTTGTAAGGGTTTGCAGACCCTAGCTAGCCTGGATATTAGTGTTAGGGGCCCTAGCAACTCTGAGAGCTAGAGGTGCTAACTAATGTGTACAGTTGTTACAGTAGTTGTGTAGAGCATTAGAGACAAGCTCTCTCTGATTCTGAACACATACATCTGCTTTGCATACTGCTTGAAGTCATGAGGAGAAATCCATGATATTCTGGATAGATGCTTTATTGATTAAGAGCTTAAGATCTGGTTCAAAGCATGCATTCATTAAGAAACAAACTTCTTGGTTGGACAGAGTAAAGAGGGTACCAGACAGGAGATTGTTCTTGCCAGAAATCTTGAAGTAGAATGTATTAACATTGTCAGTACCTTGACACATGTTCTTGATTTCATTGCATATCTTCATCTCCCAGTTGTGCTCAAGGACAATGTTGTGTAAGTTAGTAATGAACTCTTCAAAGGTCATAGCTTCAATCCAATCAGGCTGAGCAGTGTACCACATGTGTACTTTAATAGGCTTGAGGCTGTAGATTATGAGCCTGACTTGATCATCTTCTGCTATGTTTGCATGGGCAAAGAATGTGCAACAATGACAGGTGTATTCAGAGAGTAGCTTTGCTGACATCTGGCCATCTGAAACTATAGGAGCTGTGTTTGGCTTGAAGCTGCAGAAGGTTGCTAGAGTTCAAAGCATGGTTGGCAGGACACAACAGGACACAACAGGACAGGACTAGACTGGACAGGACACAACTAGACAGGAAGGTTTGGAGAGAGTGCTAGGACACAAGGTGGATGTATAAGATCTTGAGTGGCAGGAGAACTAGTTGGCTGACTGTGGTGGCACTGAGTGTATGCTGAGTGACACCAGTCTGATGTGGTCCCTTTATACAATTGCAGGACCAGTAGGTTGAGACATTCAAAAAAAAGTGAAGCCAATACCACACTGAGACACAGAACAGTCAACAGAATAGAATTGATAAGACAAGACAAGGAGTATGCAAGACATTAAATAGGAGAGTATTACATAATCAAGTGGCTGGTGAAACTGCAAGGTTACAGAGTAATAGGTGTTTGTAGTGCCTTTTTGTTTTCAAAGTAGTAATGCTTGATTATACTTTCAATATAATACTTTTGCTGTAAGCTAATTGTTTGTTAAGGTCTATCTCAGCTTATTTTAATACTAAGTAACTAATGTATTTTGTTACTATCAGTAAATGTAATGTGTTGTCTTAATGCATGTTTAAATGCTGTTATTATAGTAATAGTTTTGCTAATGATTGTAATATTGTTGATGTGTATAAATGTTACAAGAATTGTTTTATTATTTTGTTTCTTGTAAAATACAGTGTGATTGTAATTAGCTTGTTCTAATCCAATCTTAAGTAGTAGTTCAGTAATCTTCTTATACCATCATCTACCTACTTGTTTCAATCCATATAATGCTTTATTTAAGTGTAATGCTTGTCCAGGTTTAATATCTGTAAGTAGCCTGCCTGGCAGCAGTTTCACATAAATGAGTTTGTCCTCATTTAATTCTCTGTAAAGATATGTGGATTTTACATCTATCTGATGTATTTCATAGTTCTTAGATGCTACCTAAGATAACAATAATTGTACTGTTAATAGTTTTGTTACTAGAGCAAATAAGTTGTTAGAATAGAAGTCTATTCCATTCTTTTGAGTGTATCCTTACACTACAAATTGTGCTTTGTATTTGTCTATTTGGCTGTTAGCCAGTCTTTTGATTTTATAGACAAATTTCATTCCAATTATATTTGTATTTGTAGGAGGGATAGCATATATCCATGTGTTTCATTGTTGAAGTGACTGTATTTCATCCTTCATAGCTTTGATCCACTGTTCTTTGTCTATACGTGTTATAGTATTGTAATATCTTAATGGATTGTTATAGACTTTGTTGAGGAATTTGTTAAATTCTGTTAGATACATAGCTAGGTTTATATTGTCTTTGTAATTTAAACCTATAGTTTGTTTAACTGGTCTTTGCTCTTGTATAGAGTGTTGTATGACAGGTTCTTTATCTTTATTATTGTTATTAGGAAGAGTTTTATCATTGTTTGATGTATCATTGTTATGATTATTCTCCCCTTCAATCCTAGACATTAGTTTGTCTATGAATTGTACATTGCATTTGACAGTAATTTTATTATCATAGCACACTAAGTGACCTTTACTGTTGTTATCATAACCTAGCCATTGTGTGTGTTGGCCTCTAGGTTGTAGTTTATGTGTTCGTTCATTCTGTATAATACAATATGTGCTGAATTCTTGTATATTATCTATTTGATAATGTTTGTTATACTGTTTGTAATATGGCATTGTGAAATTAATAGCAACTCTCAGCATTCTGTTATGGATAAATGTTTGATATTGTACTGTATATACCCAGAATTTCATAGGTAACTTTGCTGATAACAGACACATACATACACTGTTAAAGATTGTCTTATGTATATGTTGTACAACTCTGTTCTACTGTAGTGTATTGTGT
>NW_006760394.1:3042320-3048331 GCF_000271605.1 Fomitiporia mediterranea MF3/22 | reverse complement strand
TGATGTATTTCATAGTTCTTAAATGCTGCCTAAGATAACAATAACTGTACTGTTAATAGTTTTGTTACTGGAGCAAATAAGTTGTTAGAATAGAAGTCTATTCCATTCTTTTGAGCATATCCTTGTACTACAAATTGTGCTTTATATTTGTCTATTTAGCTGTTAGCCAGTCTTTTGATTTTATAGACAAATTTCATTCTAATTATATTTGTATTTGTAGGGGGGGATAGTATATATCCATGTGTTCTGTTGTTGAAGTGACTGTATTTCATCCTTCATAGCTTTGATTCACTGTTCTTTGTCTATACATGTTATAGCATTGTAATACATTAATGGATTGTTATAGACTTTGTTGAGGAATTTGTTAAATTCTGTTAGATACATAGTTGGGTTTATATTGTCTTTGTAATTTAAACCTATAGTTTGTTTAGCTGGTCTTTGCTCTTGTGTAGAGTGTTGTATGACAGGTTCTTTATCTTTATTATTGTTATTAGGAAGAGTTTTATCATTGTTTGATGTATCATTGTTATGATTATTCTCCCCTTCAATCCTAGACATTAGTTTGTCTATGAATTGTACATTGCATTTGACAGTAATTTTATTATCATAGCACACTAAGTGACCTTTACTGTTGTTATCATAACCTAGCCATTGTGTGTGTTGGCCTCTAGGTTGTAGTTTATGTGTTCGTTCATTCTGTATAATACAATATGTGCTGAATTCTTGTATATTATCTATTTGATAATGTTTGTTATACTGTTTGTAATATGGCATTGTGAAATTAATAGCAACTCTCAGCATTCTGTTATGGATAAATGTTTGATATTGTACTGTATATACCCAGAATTTCATAGGTAACTTTGCTGATAACAGACACATACATACACTGTTAAAGATTGTCTTATGTATATGTTGTACAACTCTGTTCTACTGTAGTGTATTGTGTACTGTTAATCTATGTATTGTTCCTTGACTTTCAATATATGTAGTGAAGTCTTTACTTAGGAACACTGTATTGTTATCACTTTGGAGAGTTTTAACTCTTATACTGTACTGTGTAAAGAGTCTTGTTGTATGCTTTACATATTCTGTGAAAGCATTACTTTTATGCTGCATAGGTAGCATAGTTACCTATTGTGTAGTGTCATCTACAATAGTAAAAAGATATTCGTACTTACTGTAAGCTTGTACTAGGGCAGGTCCCCAAATATCAATATAGAGATGATCTCTATAAGATTGTGCAAGAGGTGTTGTTTGTATTTTTGGTATTTCATTACATTGTATGTTTGCTTTGATACAATCTGTACACTGTGCATTTTTATTGTCTGTTATCCTTTGACTTATAATCTCAGGATACTCTTGTATGAGTTTGTACAAGTAATTGAAATTAACATGACCCATTCATTAATGTAAATCAACAATAGTTATTACATTAATAGATTGTTTATTATGATAAGAAACTATCATATACAAGTTATTTCATACATGTATTTCACCAATCTTTGTATGAGCAGGAGAATAAATAATACATTCATTGTTTGTTTTTGTTAAAACATATTCTGCTTTACATAATAGCACTTTACTAACAAGTGTGAAGTTCAGATTAGGATGATAGTATACGTTTTGTAGTGAAATCATATTCACCTTAGTATGCTCATCAGCTTTGTGTTGTAGTTTTACATTAAATGTTATCACTCCACTTTTGCTAAGTATGAATAATGATTTATTCACAATTGTAACGTTTATTAGGGTTGAGTTCTGAACGTTTGTAAGACAGAACAAGTATAGAGTAGTGTGTACATTTGCACTAGAGTCCAATATATTAATACAATGTATTAGTTCAGTATCATTGTAATGTATTGTATTGATACATACGTTTGGATTGTAATTGAACTCCTTAATGACTTCTTTCATATTGTCAAATGAGTTCATGAAGTCATCTACTTACATGACACTATCCTCTTGTACTTTGAATGCTGAAAATATGTCAGATTCAGTAGATAGAGCAGATTCAGCAGATAGAGCAGATTGAACAGGTAAGCTGCTAGAACTTGATACTAAGGCTTCTGTAATTGCAGACTCTAGTATTAGTGTTTCATTAATGTCTTCAATGAATACTGTTTTGTTATTGTCTCTAATGAATACTGCTACATTAAGTACAGGTTGAGACAGTATAGTAGTAGTAGTAGTAGAAGCAGTAGCTGTTTACTTATGCTTTTTCTTTCAAGCTTCTATTGTTTTACTTGTTAGAGGATTTTGACAGTTGTTTAACATATGCCTGTACTTATTACAGTTGTAGCATTTAACTTTATTGTAAGGCTTTGTTTTGCCTTTAGCTACACTTTTGCCTTTTGTTTGTAGGCTGTCTTGTTCAGTATCTTGTTTCGTTTGAGAGTACTGAGAATGATACTTAGTATATGTGTTTTGTAATTTGTGTATTAACTTAGCTAGTGTCAGAACGTCTTTCTGAGCTACTATAACTGTTAGTAGTTGATTATAATAGGTAATCTGCCTGTCTAGCATTGTTGCTACCCATCTATACTCACAAGGAGTAGTAAGGTTAATTGCTGAGATGTATGTATTGTTATTAGGGGCTTTATTATGTGTAGACAACTACCTATAAATTTGTTCAATGTTGTCTAATGTCTTATCAAACTGTAATACATACCCTTTTACTATAAACAATGTAGATATGTCTACAGTATGTGTCATTGTTGTTTGAATGTTGTATTGTTCAGAAAGTGCCTTCATGAGACTTCTAACACTTGTATGTGTTGTAAAGTTTGTATAAATTGTATCAGTTATTGTTTTCATTATACAATAATACAAAATGTTGCTTGTGTGTATGCTAGCATCATTAGAGGAAGGGGGATTGTGCTCTAGATGGTCTAAGAGTATTATAGTAGCAAGTGTACTGTGTATACACAAGTACCATATCTTGTATCCCTTTACACTAGCCAAATTTTCTGTTCTCTTAAAGAACTTCATAATGTCAGAGTCCTTCATTGTAGTGTTAACAAAGGTATGCATTGTAGACAACATTGTAATAGGTTTGAGGGGAGAGGGAGGTCTTGGGCTTGGTGGTCTAGCAGGAGGCAAAGGCATTCTGCAAGAGTGAGTGTATAAGAGTATTTAATAGGTACTAAAGCTCATAACCTTTTAACAAGCATAGTAGGAGTGCTCCAAGTACTCTCTCTTATTGAGACATCAAGCAAGTGTCTACCTTATATACTACATAGTAAAGTCTAATACTCTGAGACATTCCAAGTACAGTAACTCTACATAAGACAATTGAGGATTTCCTAATCCAGAGCATAATCTAATACCTACAGATCAAGCATCTAAACAAACTATTGAGTATACAGTCCTAGTTCTTAATTAATGCTTAAAGGGGAGTATTAGATTGTGCTCTGGATTAGGAAATCCCTAATTGCCTTATGTAGAGTTACTACACTTAGAATGTCTCAGACTATCAGACTTTACTATGTAGTATATAAGGCAGACACTTACTTAATGTCTCAATAAGAGAGAGTACTTGGGGCACTCCTACTATACTTGTTAAAAGTCTCAAAGTCATGTATTAAGAGTTTTGTTCTGTTTTTGTTCTGTTTTTGTTCTGTTTTTGTTCTGTTCTTGTTTTGTTCTCACACTGTTCTTGTTCTATTTTGGTTCTGTTTTTGCTCTGTTTCTTTGTTGGTTTTGTTCTGTTCTTGTTCCATTCTTGTTCTGTTCTTATTCTGTTCTCAATCTGTTAATTTGCCTTACTTTCAGTATACATATAGTCTTACCTCTGTTGTTTACCTATTAATACTGAGTCACTCTTATTACCTTACAATTATTATACTCATACTTTAGTAACATTATACATTACTATAAACATACAGAAAATACTATTCAAAACTATAGAGAGGGATTATATTTGGCTACTTCTATAGACAGCTTTTACATTGACTGTCTCACCTATACTAGTTTAGTTGTTCTGAACAGAATGTCTAATTCTGTCTATCCTTCTGTCCATCCTTCCAATGTCTCACCTTTACACTTATCCTTGCCTGTAGTTACTCTACATTCTGTTACAGTTCTCTACTCTTGTACTTTCAGTTCTAAGGGTTCTACACCCTTCTATACTAGAACTCAGGACTTCTGTCCCTTAGAGGCACTGTCTATAGACTATATACATGTAAACTCTTACTACTACCCTTCCTTACTTTATCATTCTATTCCTTTAACCACCCCTTCATTCTTTGTTCATTCTATAGTCTCTTACCCTTTGTCCATCCCTTTATTCTTTGTACCTTTATCTTTGACCTTCCTTTCTTTCATTCTTTGTGGCTTATCATTCTTAGTGGCTCATACTCCCTGAGTACTCTTGTGTAGTTTAGTATATATAAGTATACAAGATTAGACTGGTCCTGTAGTCTTGATCTTGTCTACTCCAGGTAGTCCTGTACTCTTAGGCTCACTCTATATACTCTACCCTTGTCTTACTCTCTCTCTCTGTCTGTTCTGCAAGTTCTGACTATGTTCTAGTGCTTACATTCTGTATTTCTATTGTGTAAGATAGTTGTAGCCTGAGTCCCCTTACTGAGCCTTCAGGTCCCCTCTACACTGTCACTGACATCAGATTAAGACTACCTATTACTACCTTACAACTCTCCTATGTTTCAGGCATTAGTACTCACTGTTGTATTAATCTCTTTTCTTTGTCCCAACCCTTTTACATTTTTAAATTTTAAACTTTCTAAACCCTTTTAAACTTTTGCCACCCTTCTTCTATTCATTACCCCTTTTAGTTTAGTGCCAATTCCTTTGTAGTGTAAACATAGACCCTCCTACACTAACTGTCACCCTTATTGTCCTGCCAGATCAGTAGTTGTAAGCAGACCTAGCTTAATATGTATAAACCTTTATCTAAGAGGCCTTTACCAACTATGTGCCCCTAACCCTCTCAGAACCTGTTCCAATTGTTCTGGAAGTCACAACCTGTTCTAGAAAGAAAGTGTATATAGCCTACCCTTCAGACTTTAATAGGTAGCACTTTAACAACTTCTAGTGCTAAGTTAAACTATATGTAGCTACTACTTTGACTAATCTATTCTTAGATCTTGATTGTGTCCTATTTGTCCTCTCCTTTATAAAGGAAGACAATATAGCCACCTAGGCCCAGAACTAGATTGAAGACTATTGGATTAGAAGCCTGATCTAACTTCAGAACAACAAGTTGTATTCAGAATTCATAAGACAGCTCTGTACTTCCTTTATTAATCTGAATAAGAAGTATAATGTGTAGAACAAGCTTGTGTCTCTGTAACAGGGCAAACATTCTACTAATACCTTCTTTTAGGAATTCAATATTCTAGCCTAGAAGGTAGGATTTGTACTTAGGTTTGATAATGTCCTTATTAGAATGCTTGAAAAAGCTCTTCACTCAGAACTAGTTAATAAGATTCTCAGAATGATGCTAGAACTGATCACTTACATGAGTGGAAGACACATACTATTTCCTTTGACTAAGCTGTAGCTTAAATGTATCAAGTCTGTACAGAACACTTACACATGTGTCTAGCTCTAACAGTTTCAAGCCCTCAAATTAATCTGCCTATAATTTGTGATCAATCTGTTCTAATAAACATTAGAGAAGCCTAAAAGTAAGGAGCATACTTTGCTTACAGAAAGTCAGGGCACCAAATTAAGGACTGCCTGTAGAAGTAATAGTATATCTGTCAGGTTATTAGAGTAATAATGAGTAACAAGTAGGATTTGTAGTGAGAAGCCTTTTCTACAAATCCAGAAGTCACCTCAGAACTCCTAGACCCTAACTATATACTCTAGGATTTTATAGAGGCCTAACAGTGAATACAGTACTGAAGGGCTATGACTCAGATTTTTTAATAGCCACTTTTGATTCAATAGACACTGTAGGATTAGAAGTAAATAAAGTAAGAAAAGTAGAAAAAGTAGAAAAAGTAAATCAACAAAATTATTTATTAGAAAGAAAAAAGTACAAAAAC
>NW_006760394.1:3033716-3042072 GCF_000271605.1 Fomitiporia mediterranea MF3/22 | reverse complement strand
ATCTGAATAAGAAGTATAATGTGTAGAACAAGCTTGTGTCTCTGTAACAGGGCAAACATTCTACTAATACCTTCTTTTAGGAATTCAATATTCTAGCCTAGAAGGTAGGATTTGTACTTAGGTTTGATAATGTCCTTATTAGAATGCTTGAAAAAGCTCTTCACTCAGAACTAGTTAATAAGATTCTCAGAATGATGCTAGAACTGATCACTTACATGAGTGGAAGACACATACTATTTCCTTTGACTAAGCTGTAGCTTAAATGTATCAAGTCTGTACAGAACACTTACACATGTGTCTAGCTCTAACAGTTTCAAGCCCTCAAATTAATCTGCCTATAATTTGTGATCAATCTGTTCTAATAAACATTAGAGAAGCCTAAAAGTAAGGAGCATACTTTGCTTACAGAAAGTCAGGGCACCAAATTAAGGACTGCCTGTAGAAGTAATAGTATATCTGTCAGGTTATTAGAGTAATAATGAGTAACAAGTAGGATTTGTAGTGAGAAGCCTTTTCTACAAATCCAGAAGTCACCTCAGAACTCCTAGACCCTAACTATATACTCTAGGATTTTATAGAGGCCTAACAGTGAATACAGTACTGAAGGGCTATGACTCAGATTTTTTAATAGCCACTTTTGATTCAATAGACACTGTAGGATTAGAAGTAAATAAAGTAAGAAAAGTAGAAAAAGTAGAAAAAGTAAATCAACAAAATTATTTATTAGAAAGAAAAAAGTCAAAAACAAAAGTAGATAGTTCTCTTATTTCTTCTGATTCTTTTGATTCTTCTCTTTACACTTTATCCAAGTCTAAATCTATACAATCTAACCTACTACTTCTGTGTTCTAAGATCTTAGAATGTTTAGAACACTACCTAGCCCTGTTTACTACTTAGTAGTTTGTCTGTAGTATTAAGTAGGGATAGTCTTAGCTGAGTTTACAGCTGAGGACATAGGTCTGTCCTTGTTGAAAGAGAGAGGTTAATGAGGAAATGTTGGTACATATACTTACTCTCTTAGACAACAAGACTGTACAAGCTGTATGTTCCTTTCAGAACAAGTAGCAGTTTATTAAAGGACATTCTAGGTACTAGCTCTAGGTCCCTATCCTCTTAGCTCTCTTCTTAGGATCCTCTCAGATCCAAACAATAGCTCTGGTAGACAGTAGATACACTAGTTTGTACATTAATAAGGCCTTTGTGTAGGAACACTACCTCCCTACTCAATATGTTCCACTTCCAATCCTAGTATACAATACAGACAGAACTCTAAACTTGAATAGTTGAATCACTGAGTTTGTCCAGCTACAGATGACCATTCAGGATTATAAGGAAAGTATTGAGTTCAGAGTTACTAACCTTAGAAAGACAGACATCTTTATCAGATTCAAATGGCTTAAGACTTACAACCCTACTATTAACTAGTTAGAGTAGACACTTATGTTTGATTAGTGTTCTGAGTCTTACAGCTACCTTACACTACTATTCTGAGTAGATACAGACACTTCTAATATTACTAACAGTTCTGATAAAGGTAACCAGTTGTTCTTCTTTAACTAGGATAGGTATGTAGACACATATTCTAGTCAAGGCAGAACAGAGTCAATCTGAAGAATGTCTAAGACAGAACCAGTCTAGAACCCTCTCAGAACAACTTTACTCTAGAACACACATAGACCTAGCCTGCCAGATTTTGTCTAAGAGTTCCCTAAAGTCTTTAGTAAAGAGGAATTTGACTAGCTTCCTGAACACTGTTCTTAGAACTATACAATTGAATTGACTAAGGGTTTCTAACCTAAGGATTGTAAGGTCTACCTACTCAACAGAGACAAGTAGGAGGTGCTTGACAAGTTTCTTCAGGAAAATCTTCAGAACAGTCAGATCCAACCCTTAAAGTCCCTTATAGCCTCCCCTTTCTTCTTTGTCAAAAAGAAAGATAGGAAGCTCTGTCTAGTTCAGGATTATTATTGTCTTAATAAGGGTACTGTTAAAAACAAGTACTTACTCCCTCTGATTTAGGAGCTCATTAATAAGACACATACATTCAGGGTTTTTACTAAGTTGGACATTTAGTAGGAGTATAATAATATTTGGATCTGAGATAGAGATGAGTAGAAGGCTGTATTCTAAACTAATTACAGATTGTACAAACCAACTATAATGTTCTTTAGACTAACCAACTTGCTTACAACATTCTAGTCATTCATGAATCACATCCTTACAGATCTGATTAACTTGGGGCATGTTAGTATGTATTTGGACAACATTCTGATCTTCACCCAGACAGTCAAGTATTATTACTAACTGATTCAAGCAGTTCTATAGTAACTCTAAGATAATAAACTGTTCCTCTAAGAAGCAAAGTGTTCTTTTACACAGGAGTCAGTAGATTATCTGAGCTTTATAATCAGTAGAGGAGAGGTCTGTATGAATCTAGTAAAGGTAACTACAGTTCAGAACTGGCTACAATCTTAGAACCTGAAACAGGTCTAAGTGTTCCTTAGGTTTGTAAACTACTACTAACACTTCATTCAAGGCTTTAGTGTTCAAGTCCCTTAAGTAGGCCATTACTAGTAAGCCTGTATTAGTAGTTCTAACAGTTACAGACAAGTTCTGAGTCAAAGCTGACTCTTCCAACTTTGTAAATAGAGTAGTACTGTCTTAGTTTATTAACAGAAAGTAGTGTCTGATAGTGTTCTAATCAGAATCCCTCTCTACAACAGAACAGAACTACTCTATCTATAACAAGAAACTCCTTGTAATTGTCTGTTCCCTAGAGGAGTAGTATTAATATCTCCTTAGTGTTACACAGAAGTTCAAGATTTAGAGTAATCACCTTAATCTCTAGTACTTCTGGGTGCCTCAGAAGCTCAACCACTACTAAGCCTACTAGATGTTAGAACTGTAGGACTATAACTTTGTACTGACCTACAAACCTAGAACACAAATGACAAAAGCTGATTTACTCTTAAGACAAGTAGGTTATGAAAGGAGGGAGAATGATAACAAAAATCTTGTTCTCCTAAACAATTCCTACTTTGTGTTTAAGACAATTCAAGAGATCCAACTTGAATCTAAGAATGTTGACTTTGTCACCTACATATAGTAAGCTCTGAGACACATGTAAGACTAGGTTGTAGTAAAGTAGCTAGAGAAGCAGGCTAGGGATTAGAAGGAGGATAAGGATAGACAGGTTTACTAGAAAGGCTGACTGTATATTCTAAAGGATCAGAAGCTGTGAGAGGACATTGTCTGAGCTTATTATAATAATCTAACTATAGGACATTCAGGCTGACACAAAATGTAGGAACTTATTACTCAGAACTACTAGTGGTTAGGAATACAGAGGGAAATCCTAAAGTATGTAACTAGTTGTAATATGTGCTAACAGACTAAGGCCTACCAGACAAGGGTTTAGACTCTCCTACATTTACATTAGATTCTAGATCACTCTTAGGAAGAAGTCTCAGTAGACCTGATTAGTAAGCTACTCAAGTCTTAGAGTTACAACACTATCTGTGTAATTGTTGACTGATTCTCTAAGCAAGTCTATACATTTTCAACCTGAACAGAACTCACTTTTAAAAGTATAGTATGTATTTATCAGAATCATGTCTTCCAGTTGTACAGACTCCCTCAGAAGCTCATTCACAATCATAGACTACAATTTGAGTTGAAATTCATACAGGACTTGTATACACTTCTCAGAATTCAAGAGAACCCTTCTACTACATATCACCTACAGACTGACAGTCAAACTGAGTAAGTCAATCAGGAGATCAAGCTCTACCTCTGAATGTTCATTAATCATTAACAATTGGATTAGTCTGAATAGTTAGCTCTAGCAGAATTTATACACAATAACTAGTAACACTCTACAACAGGACAGTCCCTGTTCTTCCTCAATCATAAGAGACATCTGTACTAGAGGACAGTTCTAAACTGGAACAGTAGTTCTGAATCTGTAACAGACTTTACAGAATGGATACACAGGACTAGGGAGGACACACAAGCTCTTTTAGAGAAGGTAGTATAGGTTATAAAGTAGAACTATAATCAGAAGAGGTCTGTAACTAAGGATTACCAGCCTAGTAACAAAGTTATACTAGAAGCCACTAATCTGACCTTGGATTGCCTAATGAAGAAGTTGGACAACAAGCACTTCAGACCCTTTGTTATTAAAAAGAAGGTTAGTGCCTCTGTCTACAAACTCTAACTTCTAGCAACATAGAAGTACATACACTCAGTGTTCAACAAGGTTCTGTTGTCTTAGTACTATAATCCTGGTTTTCCTTCACAATAAAGACCCCTACTACCTTTACTAGAACTCATTAGTTCTGAACCAGAATACAAAGTAGAGTATATAGTAGATGTTAAGCTACTGTATAGAAAACTCAAATTCCTTGTTTACTAGAAAGGGTACCTAGTTGAGGAGCACACTTGAGAACCTACTGAGAACCTTGCCCATACTCCTAAGGCAATCTAAGACTTCTATCAGCTTCATCCTAGTGCTCTACACAAACTCAGCCTTATAGATTTCCAAGCCCTACTGTTCTGACTTATACTTAAGCTACTAACCAAGCCTAATGTTTACTAATCAGAATAATTGGTTTTAGAGGGGGGGTAATGTTACAGTTCTCTACTCTTGTACTTTCAGTTCTGAGGGTTCTACACTCTTCTATACTAGAACTCAGGACTTCTGTCCCTTAAGAGTACTGTTTATAGACTATATGTATACTGACTCTTACTACTACCCTTCCTTACTTTATCATTCTATTCCTTTGACCACCCCTTTATTCTTTGTTCATTCTATAGTCTCTTACCCTTTGTCTATCCCTTCATTCTTTGTACCTTTATCTTTGACCTTCCTTTCTTTCATTCTTTGTAGCTTATCATTCTTAGTAGCTCATACTCTCTGAGTACTCTTGTGTAGTTTAGTATATATAAGTGTACAAGATCAGACTGGTCCTGTAGTCTTGATCTTGTCTACTCTAGATAGTCCTGTACTCTTAGGCTTACTCTATATACTCTACTCTTGTCTTACTCTCTCTCTCTGTCTGTTCTGTGAGTTCTGACTATGTTCTAGTACTCACATTCTATATTTCTGTTGTGTAGAATAGTTGTAGCCTGGGTCCCCTTGCTGAGCCTTCAGGTCCTCTCTATACTGTTACTGACACATTCTGTATTATTGTATCTAACATTGTACAATAGGTAGCTACCTACCTTCTAAGGACACAAAGCTTGTGTTTAAGCTCTAGATCCTCTTAGAACTTACTATTGTCTGACAAGTGTTCTGAGAGTTCACCTAGAAGAATAGTGTCTTTAAAAGCTATTAGTATTAATCTTAGAACAACTTACCTAAATCCTCTAGACACACTCTTAACAGTCTAGCTATAGGGTACAAGCTTGTTACTATTATCCTCCCCTGTCTCAACCTTGTATCCCTTACTACCTTACTAGTCTTTGTAAGAGAGTAATAGATCTTACTCTTCTTACATACTAAGTATACAATTGTCTTACTATACTCTTAAATACACACTATGTACTAACAGACACAGTTACTACACCTCTGACTTGTTAAAGGTGTCAGACTACTGTCTAGTACTAACTCTGACACTAGAGAACTGTTCTAGAACTATAACTTAACCTGCCTGTTTTCCACCCTCTCTACTATCTAGTCTGTCTTGTAAAAGTCTGATTTGTACAACATAGAATGCCTCCTGCCTGAATATATGTAATCTAAATCTAGATCAAGTAACTAGTAGTAGTTAGTCAAATTGTTAATAAATGAAGAAGGGACTACATACTGCTTGAGTTGTCCTCCTTATTATTCTGACTGTCTAGTAGTACTCCTTACTACTTACAAAGGAGTGTGTCCAACCTTTTGTTATCCAGCATTTAATCTTACTCATGTACTCAGTATATAAACAACTCATACTCTAGCTTAGAACCCTGTAGAATGTCCAGTTTACTAATAGGAGCACCTGTCTCAGTATCCTAGACAGTATACCTAACCATATTAGACAGTCTTAGAACTACAACCTCTACTACCTACTTTATTAGAGGAGTAATACTTAGTTTGTCAACAGTTATAGTATCTGTTGAGAGGGAAAACTTAAGGGGGGCACACATAGACAAAGGGTGAGGTGACAATTGACCACTCAGTGTCTCTTGTCCTTATATTGTATGTATTCTAACTGAGACATTATGAAGTCATTGTCTCATGGTTTGTCTGTTGATGAACTAATTATCTCATAATACTCCCCTTCAAACTCTTACTAGTCTGAGTAAACTGGTAAGATGTTTGACTTGTGGTACATGTAGTGCTTTAGTTAATATATCTGCTTGTTGATTGTTTGTCTGTATGTATTTCACATTTATGTACTCTAACTCAATGTAGCATTTAATAAAATCTTTCTTATGATCTAAATGCTTTGTTTGTTCCAAATATTTGAGTTTGTCCAATGTAACTGTTTGTATAACAGCATTGTTATCACAATAGATATTAATTGGTGCATCAGAGACCTGCAGAATCTCTTCAGCTAAATGAGTAAGTACAATTGCTTCTTGTGTTCCTCTTGCAAGTGCTATTAATTCAGCTTCATACATTGAATTTGCCACCAGTGTTTGTCTTTTACTTGACTACAAAACTAATGAATTGCTCAAGTAAAATGTATATCCTGATATTGTACAATGCCCTTCTTGCATCATACTGTCCATGTCTGTATATCTGTTCAATATTGATTGATTTGTGCTGCTGAGTTGGAGCCAGACATTGTTCATAGTTTTTAAGTACATGTAACAATGTTTAAGTGCCAGATAATACTCTATACCAGGGTCATTGAGGTATTTAGCTAACTGATTTGTTACAAATACTATATCTGACTGTGTACAGTCTGTAATGTATCTAAGTGTGCCAACCATGTTCATGTATGGTATATCAGACATTTGTTCTCTATTGTTATTAGTTTGCAATACTGTTTTTAATTGTGTACCAGGCTGTATGGGTGTTTGTACACTTTGTTTGTTTGTAAGTTTGTAACGTTCTATTATACTATTAATATAATGTGTCTGACACATCCTGATGAATCTATGCTCTCTGTCATGTTGAATCTCTATACCAAGTAGCCAGTGTAATTTGCTACTGTCTGTATATTGTAAATGATGTACAATAGATTGTTTTATCATTACAATAGTATTATTATTCATTACTGTAATAGTAATATTGTTGACATGTACAAATAATATAGCTACAGTTATTTCTTTCTTCTTTGTAAAGAATACAGTGTTATCATGTTCGGATTTCATTAATCTGCATTTAAGTAGTATATTAGATAGCATTTTATACTATCTTCTACCAGCTTGTTTTAATCTATATAGTGCTTTTCATAATTGTAATATTTGTCCATTCTGTAATCCATCTATTAAGTTACCTGGAGGAGGTTTAACATATATTTCTTTGTCTTCCATCAATTGTCCATACAGATATGCCAATTTTATATCTATCTGATGTATTTCATAATTATTAGATACTGCCCATACTAATATTAATCATGCTGTAGATAGTCTAGCAGTAGGAGCAAATAAATTGTCTGTATAATAGTCAAGGCTGTTAATCTGATAGTTTCCTTGAACTACTAATTGTGCTTTGTATTTTTCTATACTATTGTCAGTGTATTGCTTTATTTTATAGACAAATTGTGTTCTAATAATATTAATATTATTGTGTGGATTTGTGATTTCCCATGTATTATGATTTTCTAATTGTTTTATTTCATCTTTCATAGCTGTAATCCATGAATCACAATCCAGACATTAGATTGCTTCATAAAATGAAGTCAGATCCAATTGTATTTCACTTATTTTAGTATTAAATTCTGTTAAATGAATGGTAATATTATCTTCATCCTTTTTGCTAAGTGCATACATGTGTTTTGTTATGTGTTTATTCTCCATGCATTGTTCAAGCTCAATAGCACATTCTGTCAGTTTCTGTTTCCATTCCAATCAACATAGTTTAGGTTCTACTTCTTTTTTGGTTAATTTAACTTTGTTGTCTGTTAAGTCTGTTGGTTCTGCTGCTTTTCCTTTTTTGTTAGGATCAGCATTGTCCATATCATTGTTGTCTGTTCTTGTTATTCTATCATCTGTTTTGTTATTTTTAATTATTAAACACTTGTTTGTATTGTTGTTTGTATTGTCTATTTTCTCCCCTTCAATTTGAGGAGGTTTACCTTTTGAGAAATTGAATATTTTGTTTGATGGTAATTTTATTATTGTGCAAGTTTTTATAGCCTTTACTTTTCATTGTCTAATCCTATCCAACAAGTGATATACCTTTACTGGTTGTATTTTT
>NW_006760394.1:3014584-3028730 GCF_000271605.1 Fomitiporia mediterranea MF3/22 | reverse complement strand
GCTAGTAATTGTTGTATATTTTAAATATGTAAAGTAATGTTTCACTACTTGTAGTAATGTGTTTAGGGCTTTGTAGGTAGCATGCTAATTGCCCAGTAATATAAGATATGTCTGACTGTGTGCAATCTGCAACATATCTTAACAATTCTACTATATTCATGTATAGTATTGTTTCATTATTACTTTTGTTTGTATTGTACATATTGTTTGTATTGTTAGATAGATCTATTCTGGGAGTAATAGGTGTTTGTAGTGCCTTTTTGTTTTCAAAGTGGTAATGCTTGATTATACTTTCAATATAATGCTTTTGCCATAAGCTAATCATTCTTTGAGGTCTATCTCAGCTTATTTCAATACCAAGTAACCAATGTATTTTGTTACTATTAGTGAATACAACATGTTGTCTTAACACATGTTTAAATGCTGTTATTATAGTAATAGTTTTGCCAATAATTGTAATATTGTTAATGTGTATAAATGTTACAAGAATTGTTTATTATTTTGTTTCTTATAAAATACAGTGTGATTGTAATTAGCTTGTTCTAATCCAATCTTAAGTAGTAGTTTGGTAATCTTCTTGTACTATTGTCTACCTGCTTGTTTCAATCTGTATAATGCTTTATTTAAGTATAATGCTTGTCTAGGTTTAATATCTGTAAGTAGCCTGCCTGGCAGTAGTTTCACATAAATGAGTTTGTCCTCATTTAGTTCTCTGTAAAGATATGTGGATTTTACATCTATCTGATGTATTTCATAGTTCTTAGATACTGCTCAAGATAACAATAATTGTACTGTTGATAGTTTTGTTACTAGGGCAAATAAGTTGTCAGAATAGAAGTCTATTCCATTCTTTTGAGTGTATCCTTACACTACAAATTGTGCTTTGTATTTGTCTATTTGGCTGTTAGCCAGTCTTTTAATTTTATAGACAAATTTTGTTCCAATTATATTTGTATTTGTAGGGGGGATAGTATATATCCATGTGTTTTGTTGTTAAAGTGACTGTATTTCATCCTTCATAACTTTGATCTACTGTTCTTTGTCTATACATGTTATAGTATTGTAATATGTTAATGGATCATTATAAACTTTGTTGAGGAATTTGTTAAATTCTGTTAGATACATAGTTAGGTTTATATTGTCTTTGTAATTTAAACCTATAGTTTGTTTAGCCAGTCTTTGCTCTTGTGTAGAGTGTTGTATGACAGGTTCTTTATCTTTATTATTGTTAATAGGAAGAGTTTTATCATTGTTTAATGTATCACTGTTATGATTATTCTCCCCTTCAATCTTAGACATTGGTTTGTCTATGAATTGTACATTGTGTTTGACAGTAACTTTATTATCATGACACACTAAGTGACCTTTACTGTTAGTATCATAACCTAACTATTGTGTGTATTAGCCTCTAGGTTGTAGTTTATACATTTGTTTGTTCTGTATAATACAATATGTGCTGAATTCTCATATATTATCTATTTGATAATGTTTGTTATACTGTTTGTAATATGGTGTTGCAAAATTAATAGTAACTCTTAGTGTTCTGTTATGAATAAATGTTTGATATTATACTGTATATACTCAGAATTTTATAGGTAACTTTACTGATAACAGACATGTATGTACACTGTTAAAGATAGTTTTATACATACATTCTACAACTCTGTTCTGCTACAGTGTATCATGTACTGTTAATCTATGTATTATTCCTTGACTTTCAATATACATAGTAAAGTCTTTACTTAGGAACACTGTATTGTTATCACTTTAAAGAGTTTTAACTCTTATACTGTACTGTGTAAAGAGTCTTGTTGTATACTTTACATATTCAGTGAAAGCATTGCTTTTATACTGTATAGGTAACATAGTTACCTATTGTGTAGCATTATCTACAATGGTAAAAAGATATTCATACTTGCTGTAAGCTTGTACTAGGGCAGGTTCCCAAATATTAATGTGGAGATGATCTTCATAAGATTGTGTAAGAGGTGTAGTTTGTATTTTTGGTATTTCATTGTGTTGTATGTTTGCTTTGATACAATCTGTACACTGTGCATTTTTATTGTCTGTTATCCTTTGACTTATAATCTCAGAATACTCTTGTATGAGTTTGTACAAGTAATTGAAATTAACATGACCCATTTGTCAATGTAAATCAATGATAGTGATTGTGTTAATAGATTGTTTATTATGATGAGAAACTATCATATACAAGTTATTTTGTACATGTATTTCACTAATCTTTGTATAAGCAGGAGAATAAATAATACATTCATTGTTTTTTTTATTAAAACATATCCTGCTTTACATAATAGCACTTTACTAATGAGTATGAAGTTCAGATTAGGATGATAGTATACATTTTGTAGTGAAATTGTATTCACCTTAGTATGCTCATTGGCTTTGTCTCATAGTTTTATGTTAAATGTTATTACTCTACTTTTGCTAAGTGTGAATAACAATTTATTTGTAATTGTAATGTTTATTAGGGTCAAGTTCTGAACGTTTGTAAGACAGAACAAGTATAGAGTAGTGTGTACATTTGCACCAGAGTCCAATATATTAATACAATATATTAGTTCAGTATTATTATAATGTATTGTATTGATACATATGTTTGGATTGTAATTGAACTCCTTAATGACTTCTTTTGTATTGTCAAATGAGTTTGTAAAGTTGTCTACTTGCATGACACCATCCTCTTGTACTTTGAATACTGAGAATACATTAGATTCAGTAGATAGAGCAGATTAAGCTGCTAAAGCTTGATACTAAGGCTTCTACAATTGTAGACTCTAGTATTAGTGTTTCATTAATGTCTTTAATGAATACTGTTTTGTTATTACCTCCAATAAATACTGCTGTATTAAGTACAGGTTGAGACAATATAGTAGTAGTAGTAGAAGTAGTAGCTGTTTACCTATACTTTTTCTTTCAAGCTTCTGTTGTTTTGCTTGTTAGAGGGTTTTAGCAGTCTTTTAACATATGCCTGTACTTATTACAGTTGTAGTATTTAACTTTATTATAAGGCTTTGTTTTGCCTTTAGCTACACTTTTGCCTTTTGTTTGTAGGCTGTCTTGTTCAGTATCTTGTTTTGTTTGAGAGTACTGAGAATGATACTCAGTATATATGTTTTGTAATTTGTGTATCAACTTAGCTAGTGTTAGAATGTCTTTCTGAGCTACTGTAACTGTTAGTAGTTGATTATAATAGGTAATCTGCCTGTCTAGCATTGTTACTACCCATCTATACTCACAAGGAGTAGCAAGGTTAATTGCTGAGATGTATGTATCATTATTAGGGGCTTTATTATGTACAGACAACTACTTGTAGATTTGTTTGATATTGTCTAACATCTTATCAAACTGTAATACATACTCTTTTACTATAAACAATGTAGATATATCTACAGTATGTGTCATTGTTGTTTGAACATTGTATTGTTCAGAAAGCACCTTTATAAGACTTCTAACACTTGTATGTGTTATAAAGTTTGTATAAATTGTATCACTTATTGTTTTCATTATACAATAATACAAAATGTTGCCTGTATGTATGCTAGCATTATTAGAGGAAGGGGGATTGTGCTCAAGATGGTCTGAGAGTATTATGGTAGTGAGTACACTGTGTATGTATAAGTACTATATCTTGTATCCCTTTATACTAGCCAACTTTTCTGTTCCCTTAAAGAACTTTGTAATATTAGAGTCCTTCATTATAGTGTTAACAAAGGTATACATTGTAGACAACATTATAATAGGTTTAGAGGGAGAGGGAGGTCTAGGGCTTAGTGTACTAGTAGGAGGCAAAGGCATTCTGTAAGAGTGAGTATGTAGAGGCATTCAATAGGTACTAAGTGTAACCTCTGAGGTTACACACATGACTTTAGATAAATATAAAAGGGCTATTTGTAGATTACTTAGATCTCATCTTTGTACTTGCTCCTGTACTTAGGTCAACCTCTCATCAATCCCAGGTCTTTGCCTGTTCTGTGTTCTTGAGTGAGGCTCTAGCCTTTACACTTTTTTTTGAACATTACAAAATTTGAGGATTACCTCTTATCTGCTGCCTTTCACTTGTGCTACCAGATTGTCAGCCTCCCCCTGGCTTCCCCCCCACACATCCACTATCTACTACACATCTACAGTACTCTACAGTAAGACTCTAGTTAATTACAAGCTTCACAATTGCTACACTAAGATCCTGTTCAATATCCTGTTCACTCTTGAGAGCTTATAGGGACATTGTTATCTGCCTTCACTGTACTACCCTCTCCTAACAGACCCTTGCCAGATTGGTCCCTGGATTCTAGGAGAATGCATCAAGAAGAGTGTGTGTGGTTGTACCAGAGTTGTGTGTGTTACACATTATTGTGTGTCTGGTCAGCTGTCTACAATCAAGGTTCTACTACTCAAGAATATACTTTTACTGTACCACTTTGAGCAGATTATCTATGTCTGTCTCTACTCATGCTTCCCCTGCTACTCATTACAACCTCAAACCAGAGAACAATCAAACTTGAGCTTCTCAATCCTAAGAACAATGCTAGTCCTGAAATTGTGCAAGGAAGTACTATCTTAATACTACTACTAATATCTGGTCTGGAACTGTAGTGTAATTCTCTTCAGGAGCTGCAAATTCTATGCTGACAGATACTGTCTACTTTTAGTACAACAGACATTACAATTGAGCTGTCAACTACAGTATATTCATTGTATGCTTGTTGTACCTACTATAATATGTATCTCTCTATTATTAAGGTGTTTGTCAAGACTGTCTATTCCTTACTATACTATCTCTTGCTCTGTCACTGTCTAGTGTCTACTGTCATTGTCTACTGTTTACTAAGGGTATAAAGTCCCTTTCCCTTCCCTTCCTGTTTCCTAGGGTATACAGCCCCTTTTCCAGTTGTGGACCTAGTTAGGGTACTAAGCCTCTACTAGTGTCAATTCTAGTCTCAGACATATAGGGCCTCTACTAGTGTCACCTCCTGTTTCCTAGGGTATAAAGTCCCTTTTCTAGTCATGAACCTAGTCAGAGTACCAAGCCTCTACTAGTGTCAATCCTAGTCTCAGATGTTTAGGGCCTCTACTAGTGTCACCTCTAGTCCTGGACCTAGCTAGAGTATCAAGCCCCTACTAGTGTCATCCAGTCCTTTCCTTTCCTGTCCTGTCCTGTCCTGTCCTGTCCCTCTTTGTCCTTCTAGTATGAACAGAACCCCTGTTACCTCTACACACTCTGTTTTACCTACACACTACTTATACTCTCATTACTCTCAGAATTGGTGTGTCAATTTTGTCAACCTGGTCCTTCTACTCCTCCTAGCACTAACACACACCTGAGGATAGCTGTTCACTTCTCAACCATACATTTTGATCATTTTTTACCTCCCCTAAGTAGCACATACTAGCTTAACTGAAGAGTTGTTGAGTTCTCTTTATTATACACCCTGACTTCTACTCATACTCTCTACACCTTTTCATTAATGAGTCAAAGTCTTTCTAGGCTGCTTGTAATACTGTTCCTTATCAATGGCTTTGCTTGAGCTTACATCTGTCTCAGTCATACTATCTCCTCTATTCCTATTAAGGTCCCTGTGTGTTTTCATTAACAAGTTGAAGCTTGAGTCAAGGCTTTTCTAGACTTGTAACTGTGTGTTCCTTGTCTCCTGTTCTTACATCTTTTATTCCTTCTTCCTTCCCCTCCCCCCTTTCTATACCTTTCCTTTCCCTCTTCATTAATTGCTTCCCTACCCCCCCTTTTATTTCTTCAGAGTAGGGAAGAGTGTAACCTCTGAGGTTACACACATGACTTTAGATAAATATAAAAGGGCTATTTGTAGATTACTTAGATCTCATCTTTGTACTTGCTCCTGTACTTAGGTTGACCTCTCATTAATCCCAGGTCTTTACCTGTTCTGTGTTCTTAAGTGAGGCTCCAGCCTTTACACTAAGGCTTATAACCTTTTAACAAGTATAGTAGGAGTGCTCTAAATACTCTCTCTTATTAAGACATTAAGCAAGTGTCTGCCTTATATACTACATAGTAAAGTCTGATAGTCTGAGACATTCTAAGTACAGTAACTCTACATAAGGCAATTGGGGATTTCCTAATCCAGAGCACAATCTAATACTTGTAGTTTGTAATCTTTTACAAATAGAAATTCATTACTTTTCTCTTAATAAAACCTAGTATTATTTCTACTTGACTCTTAGGGAAATAATAAAGTCCTGATTGTTTTATATACTGATTGACTTTAATAACAAACTTTGTATACTTCTGTAAGTCTGGTTCACCTGAGTATACTGTAGGAGCTATTAGTTCTGTACTGTACATTTGTATCTTTAATTTAAGGAGTTCTTTATTCTGTTTCTTCCTCAAGTGTTTCTTACACTTCTTAGTAGCCTCTGTATCACTTGAATCAATATTTAACAGTTTGAATAAAGTATTACTTTGATTATTGTCATTAGATGAAGAGGAATCTGAATTATTACTATCTGAGTCTGATCCTAGGTTGAGATTTCCCTTTCTCTGTCTCCTAGAGCTCTGTATTACTCTGTATACATAACTATTCTTTGCTAGGCTCTCTGAAGGTCTTACTGATACAAATATACCTTTCTGAACATTATTCAGTACTTTACTATGTCTGTGTTCATTGTTTGTTCTTAAACTATAGCTAGAGCTATTCTTATACTTACTGTACTTAATATATGTCTTTGAACTGTATTGTTTACTGTACTCTGAATTAATATTGTTCTCACTAATACTACTAGTGTATGCCTTGCCTGGGACTGCTTTCAATTGCAAAGTATTGCTATAGGATTGTTTGTTCACTGATTTAATATAATGTATACTCTGATACTCTGAAAAACTTGGTATTTCTATTTAAGATTGTATATATCCAGGTAGTTCACTTTCTCTCTTATACCTAAATCTGGCTAGAGTGTTGTATCTATTGTAGTACTCCTGTACATTACTCCTGTACAATGTATAGTCAATATTTACTATGTATAAGGTTAAACACTTGATTTTGTAAGTGTATACTTGATTTTCACTCTCTAAATCAAGTACTAATCCTTGTAGTTCTAATCTGTATTCACTTTTACTATCCTCAAAGTACTGTTCTTGTTAGTAACAGTATAGAGGGGACCTGAAGGCTTAGTAAGGGGACTCAGGCTACAACTATTAAAACAATCAGTATTATACTAAGAACTGTACATTATATGTAGACAATCACAGTAATCAATTCCAAACATCCATATGACTTAGAAAAGTATATTCTGAGAACACCCAACTATTCTGTATTGTAAGTGTTTGTAAACAGAACTGTAAATGTGTACAGTCTCAGAATAGACTTACACACACTGCTTACCTTACAGGACATACAGATCACATACTTATTACAGGCTCAGAACATAAGTTGTATTACAGTAAGTGGCTCAGTAAACCATTACATTATTATTGCTCAGATCAAAGTACTACAATCTTCTAATCAGATAGAACATTAGAGTAATTAAAGTAATGATCTCAGGAGACAGCTGGAAATCTTAAAACTCTCTACACTTTGTCTACACTAATCAGATAGTAATAGTATAAGAACCTTCTACTTCTTTCAATGTAAATCTTGCTTTTCCTTTTGTATAACATTTCCTATAGCCAGAATACAGACTACTTAAATTTTCTTCATACATTTTCACCCTATTTTCTTCTAACCTCTAGTAAAAGGTTCTCTTATTTGTTCTGCATATTTTGTTATTTTTCTTTTGTTCAACTATAACATTTCCCTATTAGTACTATACTTTTTCCAGAACTCAGAAAACTATAAATACAGTTACTTATGTACTAGATACAGAGGGGAATTCAGTTAGTTCACCTATTAATTTAGCTCTCATCATTTGTCTCAAAGTCCTCTAGTATAAGGTATAGTCTTAGTCTTTATTGTTTCTGTATTAGTTTGTTTGTTGTGTACTTTACAAGTACACATTCTATTATTTATGTCTCTCTTCCAAGGTTGTAACTGTACTAGAAGAACTCACACCTGTTCAGAACCACTCTAGTCTTATAAGACTTATAGTTTAGCTCCCCCTCAAACTTAACAAATCACCTGTGTTCTTCTTATAGACACTATAAAGGAGTTTCACTATCCTACACAACAGAAATATAGAACACAAGTACTAGAATGTAGTCAGAACTTGTAAAACAGACAGAAAGAGAGAGTGAGACAAGTACAAGGTATATAGAGTAAGTCTAAGAGTACAGGACTACCTAGAGTAGACAAGATCAAAACTATAGGACTAGTCTGATCTTATACACTTATATATACTAAACTATACAAGAGTACTCAGGGAATGATGAGCCACAAGAAAATGAAGGAAGGGACAGTCAAAGATAAATGTACAAAGAATGAAGGGATAGACAAAGGGTAAGAGACTATAGAATGAACAAAGAATGAAGAGGTGGTCAAAGGAACAGAATAATAAAGTAAGGAGGGGTAGTAGTAAGAGTCTGTCTGTATATAGTTTATAAACAGTACTCCTGAGGGACAGAAGTCCTAAGTTCTAGTACAGAAGGGTGTAGAACCTACAGAACTGAAGGTGCAAGAGTAGAGAACTGTAACAGTTCTGTTAATACAATGTCTGTTTTGCTTAGATAGTCTGAATTAATTTCACAATTGTATTAAATGTCTAACAGTTCTGGTTTTCATTCTGTTCCTTACACTTTGTGTATTACTCTTACTTTGTACTTTCCTTTTACTTTCTATGAATACAATTATTTGTCTGGACTCTTGAGTGTTTCTTCTACACTCTTGTATTAATAGTTATAATCTCTATTATCTGTTAGTACTATAGTATGTCTGGCTTTTGTTCTATAGCCTACCTAAAGTATTTCACACTTTTCTGTTACTATACTATTGAGTCTACTCTTGTTTGATGAAGGAGTTGCTTTCTCCTCTTCCTAAAACATTCTATCAAATTTGTACATTCTCTTATTCAAATCTTTAATGTTTATCAAACTGTAGAATAGGCTAACATGTCCTATATCTATCTTAATTGCTCTAGCTCTTACAATGTGTCTGAAGGTCTTACTTACCTTCTAGAAGTCTTGTTCCTTATTGAATCTCTGTGGTTCTGATACCTGGCTCTCCTAACTTTTGTTACTCTTGTGTTCTGAGTCCTAGCTACTTTCTTTACTATCTAAAAGGGTCTTAGGTGTTTAATTACCCTCTATATTACTATTGTTAATGTGTTTCTATTCTAAAGTAAGTGTGCTCACTAGATACTCATCTATACTCTCACTAATACTGACTATATGTACTCTATAACTCTTGTACTAGCTTGTAAATTCCTTAATACTTACTGTTAGCTCTCTATATCAACTTAGTAAATTCTCAAACTAAATTGCCTGTCCTCTATTAAGTGAATCTTCAAACTTGGTAGTCTAAAATTGATCAAGCAAACCCTCAAGCTCAATCACCTGTACTCAGTCAGTTGAATCCTTAAACTTAACCTTCTGTACTTGATTAGACAAATCCTCAAATCTAATTGTCTAAGTGTTTCTACTCTTTATACCTTTGTTTACTACTCCTACAAGTCTAGTAGTGTAAGTACTCACTAGTTTCTACTCTACAGTGTATGTTTGACTAACTATATGTGCTGGTACAATTACATACCTTAGTTCTATGTTACTTGTATGTAAAGGTTCATTAGGGTGCCTCTAGCCTTGTACAGACAAGGACCTATCACCTAGTATAAGTTTATTAGGTTGCCTTCAGCCTACAAGGGACAAGGACTTACATTCTAGCATGTTAGTATTAATATACAGACTTGGGTACCCTCTAGGAATTGTCTGTTAAGGCTTAGCAGTCACATTGTAATCAATATCTAATAGGTAATCTTGTTGTCTATTACTTGTAAACTTGATACACACCTGTTCATTCCTTTTTGCCTTTACAGATGCCTGGTCCTTGACCCATCTGATTGATACAAACCTCTAGTGTATCCAGTACTAGTCTATATTAATATGTGCTAATGTGTTCTAGAAGCATTCTACAGTATTCTAAGGGCCTGTTCAGTGTGTATAATGTTGTAAGATACTCCTGCCAAAAAAGAGTGTGTGATCTTACAAGATCATAGTGTGTCACATTACAGTCTACAAGCTGTTCAGTGTACACAATCTTAAAGCAGTATCTTACAATACATTGCCCTTCTCCCACCAAAAATGAAAAACAGCTCAGACCTGTTTTTCATAATGAGATTACAGTATCTCATTTTGTTTTTCATCCACTCAGCACACACTACACTACAAAAAAAATCTCAAAAAATCTCAAAAATAATGTAGTTGTAGGGGCCTTTCAGAATCAGGCTTTATTTTATTTTTATAAGTATTGTAATATACTTATCTTACCATTCACAAAAAGTGAGCATTCTGTAACAACTCAAATGCCAACCATGAGAAAAAAGTACAAGATATTCCCACAGTTGACATCATAATGTGCACTTGTGTACATCACAATCTTACAGGATCATGATCTAGTACAATGTGTGCACTGAACAGGCCCTAAAGTATTATGAACCTACTAAAGGCTAATCTAGTAAGTAGTCTCTGTTTCTACTCAAAAATTGTAACTTTACTCATGGAAAATTCCTGATAGGTACTAGACAACAAGGGAGACCTAGGGTTGATCAGACTCTTCAGTTCCTTAGTGTCTAGCAAGGGGTTTCAGTACTAGGTGGGTACAGTCAAAAATATGTAAGGAAACTTACTGTTCCTTACAAGAGAATTCTAATCACCCTTAGTTCACTCAACTACTGACTAGGATAACCTAGTACTTGAGCAAGGGGTCAGGGGAAAAGAATCCTCTTTACCTAGTAATTAATACTGTCTTTTATAGGGTAGTACACATGTAGATACATGAGGAGGAAGTGTAACTAACTACAATGAGAATATATGCACTTGTGGGTCTCACTGTGTAGTGATCTGACACAATCAGCAATGTAGTAATAATAAAATACAAACTAGTAAATCAAATCCTTACACTACCCAAAAATGTTTTATCTAGAGAGATTCAGTTCAGTAGTGCTTGGGAGATAATTGTATGATCAACATACCTCTTTATCCAACATTGTCACTTGAATTGCGTTTCCTGTTAGTGAAATTCTGGCCGAAGAAATTGTAGTACAGACAAGCATGGTAGACCAAGATAGTCAACATTGCCCTGCTGAAGTAATTTGCAGTAGTGTAGGTGGAGAAAAACAATTGCACCACGCTTGGATCAGTGTCTTCAACATCAGAGCGGATGAAGAATGAGTAGGCACGTCCGTAGTCAAGAGTCTGATTCGCCATTGGAGAAGAGAGCGCAAGGAAGTACAAGGGAAGCTAAGGATGCATCGCAGACTAGTTGTCTTCTTATAAGGATTATGAACAAAAAATTGATACGAAGTGTGATTCTGCTTTGTCCGAGATGCAAAATGAGAGCATTCTGCTCGAAGTTTCTTCCTGCAAGATCAAGTAGCTGAGCTGGGACACGATCAAGCGCTGTTGAGACAATTTGTAAAGGAAGCAGATACTCATGCTTGTTGCACTGCGATGAAACCGAGAAAACAAGGGCACACATGGACTTCGCGTTGGTGATCACTGATCAGCGGTAGGCCCTTCACCCGTGACCGCAGCCCCTCTGATATTGAAGAAGAGCGTGAACTCGATAGTTTGATTTACTGCATTGCAGGACTCGTACTTCATATCAAGTCTCAAGGATGTATCGAATGATCTCTAGCAGCATCCACAGCGAGTTGTGACTATTGCCGCAGTTCGTAGAGGTTCGTAGACCTGTCATCGGCCGTTCTTTAGAACCGCAACATGCGTCGAAGTCTTTGTTGAGCTACATAATACATTGTCTAAATGACACCATACACCATACATGTCATTTCAATACACCTTTCATGTTAGAGCATGGTGAAGAACGAGCCGTTGCCCCGACCTCAATCATCCCATGACTGGACAACCAAACTCCTCTGCAACCCTGCGTCTTGGATCGTCTGCGCGTCCTCACCCAGGATACGGGTCAGCTGCATGGTCTGAATCGTACAAGAACGCGTCAAGATTTCAGGATGTGCCCGACAGAACATAAATTGTCAATTGGATACATAAACGGTAGTTCTTGAGAGGTTTGGACATGGACATACGCATTGATCATGTTCCGGATGTCCCTTGCAGTACTCGTGAGGGTCATTCTCATTCGTACCCTAATACATCATTTACTAAAGGCAAAGATGCTGTGAGCCAAGCAGGCACACCTCGTGCCGTCTGCAAGCTAAATCGCTACAACCATGATTTCTTACATCTCATCTACTTTCATATTTTGTCCGTAAGCATTCTCGATCTTCAGAGTTCTGCTGGCGCCGGCACAAAAGCTGTAGCTGTAGGAGACTGAAAGGGTTCCACAGCTGGATCCTCGGGTGGTGAATATGCACGTTGCATTGCTGGGCCATTGCCCAGTGCCTTTGAATGCTTGACGAAGATGTGGCCGGGGGAGTATATAATTTCTGTGCATCCACTTAGCTACACGAAGCTCAACAGGCTGTCCATGACGGACATTCAAGAGATTGGCTGGTGCTTGTCTGTGTATGCACGAGAATATATTTCAGTGTACATTCCACACTGTTTTAATGGGATTGCATTACCCTTGGCAGAGATATTGATGGTACAGGGGATCTCTGCATTCGCAGGTTCGTTACAGTCTAGCAGCAGCCTGTTCTCAATTCCGAACCCATTGTGCCAAATCTAATGCAACGTGTCACTTGCTCCTTTGTTGGATGTTACTCAGCAGCAGAGTTCGGATTGGGCGCAGATTTGCTTTCGACTTCGTTGTTACCGGGTGTACCACCAGACCTACTGAACGTACTGCATGGTGCAGGCACTGCAGACAAGCCAGAAGGGAGCCCAGCATGAACAGGGAGCATGTAAGGAAATCAATTGAGTGGATGATCGAGAGAAGACTGACTCGGCGCCCTTTTTTGAAGAGGTTTCTGACTAGGTCGGCGCCTTGTGCATCTGAGCCATCGCCTCTGCAGATTGGATTTCATACAGCAAGACGACAACGACGCGCTGGAGGCATTGTCACACAGCGTCACACTATATCGTCTGGTGACTGATTCACCCGTCGCACAACCGAAAAGCACACCCCCTACTGCACACTCATTCAACACACGTTCGTCTCTGTTTCTCATTCAACATGTCCTCCACAAGACCAAACACTCACCGTTATGTTGTCTATCTGCCCTACATTGAGAAGGGCAGGGCTCGTCCTTTTCGCGTTTCAGAGGACGCAGACGTCCAAGACCTCATAAATGAAATTTGTCAATACGCAGGATACAAAAATGCCTTGGACAACCAAATTGTAGACCTTTACAAGGTTTTTCTTCGACATCTCCTATTCTGTCATTGTGCTGACTGACGACTGAAATTTTTCAGTGTGGTAGTCTTGAGAGGAAGCCGCTCGAATCACTTTATGGCCGTGCCTTAGACTGGCTTCGTGGACACGCAGGTGATGGTGGAGAAAAAACGCCTTTGGATCCTGCAGACCGTCTGAACGAGTATTTCCCTGAGGGACCTACCTCGGAGCATGAGAAGATGGTAGATATTATTGCTATGGTTGGTTCAAGTACGTATTTTGTTCTCTTCCCGTCCACAAGATTTGGCCGGTTCCTCGCAAGTTTGACTAATCTGTATGTACAGCTGGGGTGTCATCTTCTGCAGAAGGCCACAGAGATGACAGTGAAATGACGGACATGATAGATATCATTGCTCTGGCTGAATCAAGTACGTATTTTGTTCTCTGCCCGTCCACAAGATTTGGCCGGTTCCTTGCACTTTGGCTAATCTATATGTACAGCAGGCATTCCGGCCAAACGCTCGCGTCCTAGTGAAGAAGAATCCCCTCAGGCATTACAACGACAACGACAACAACAACTCCAGGAGAGGCCAGTACTTTTTCCCACAGAAGCAGGGGCATACTTTCATACAGACCCTGGTGCCTTCGGTTGGCAGCTTGAGCATGTGGATGACTGGTGGAATTTCTATGTGTTCTGGACCAACCAATCATCCGACATCGAGGTCCAGCAGTCCGTTGTTGCCCTGCCACAAACA
>NW_006760394.1:3007802-3012688 GCF_000271605.1 Fomitiporia mediterranea MF3/22 | reverse complement strand
TGAGGGTGTAGACCCTGATAATGATATATATTTAGTTACTAAGTTGCTTGCTTTTATGTTATTCATTCGTCTGTATGTCTTAGACATCTGATGTATCATTATCTTGTATCTGATACTTATTGTGTATCCAATACATGTCTTGTATTGTGTATCTGATACATGTCTCTTTGTTCTGTGTCCATTCCAATTGTATGTGTATTAATCATCTTATCATTACTGTAGTGTCTGTAATTGTATCATTGATCATAATACATGTTAACAGTCCCCTTCAAACATTTACAAGACCTATTAAGTCTGTAAGGTGTTTGATCTTTGGAACATGTAATGATTTAGTTAGGATATCTGCCCTTTGATTGTCTGTTTGAACATACTTAATATTAATAAGTTGTTCCTCAACATAACACTTAATAAAATTGTGTTGTAAGCCAATATGCTTAGTTCTTGTTGAGTATTTCGTTTTGTCTGCTTCTATAGATTTAATTACTGCTTGGTTATCACAATAAATATTTGTAGGTGCATCAGAGATCTGTAGTATCTTATCTGCTAGGTATTGTAATACTATAGCTTCTTGTATTCCATTTGATAGCACTATTATTTCTGCTTTGTACATAGATAAGGATACTAGTTTCTGTCCTTTACTTGACCAAGATATGAGCAATTCTCCTAAGAAGAATGTGTATCTGGATATTGCTTTATTATTTTCTTGCATCATTCTGTCTGCATCCATATAACCAGTGATATTATTATGATTTCCTTGTCCAAAGATTAACCATTTGTCTTTGGTCCCCTTCAAGTATTGTATACAATGCACTACAGTATTGTAATGTAACATGCTTGGGTGTTTTAAATGTTTTGTGAGTTGGGATGTTATAAACACTATGTCTGGTTGTGTACAATCTGCAATATATTGCAAGGATCCAACCATATTCATATACAGTATCTTGGACATAAATGCATGTTCATCCTCTGGTAGATTATTGTCTGTAACTAATTGAGTATTTGGTTGTATAGGTGTTTGTAAATTCCTATTGTTTTGCAAGTTATATTAAAGTAATACGTTTTTGATATAATGTCTTTGTCTCATCATTATTGTTCGTTTGTTTCTATTGTGTTTGATTTCTATACCTAGTAACCAATGTAATTTGCCTCTGTCTGTAATTTCTATATACAATCATAGAGAGTTTTTAATCATATTGATAATATTATTACTCTGCACAACAATAGTTATATCATCAATGTGAACTAATAGTATTGTAACTGTACATTCGTTCTTCTTTACATAGAATACTGCAAAGTTGTATTCTGATTGTGTAAAACCAATTGTATTAAGTATTCAGCATAGAGTTTTATACCATTGTTGTCCAGCTTGTTTTAAACTGTATAATGCTTTGTGCAATTGTAATACTTGTCCAGGTTTTAACTTTATTAAATCACTCAGTAGAGGTTTAATAAATATTATTTTGTCATTATCTAGTTCTCCATTTAAGTATACAGATTTAACATCTATTTGATGTATCTTGTAGTTCTTTGAACATCCCTATACAATAGCAAGTCTTATTGAAGATATGTGTACAGTGGGTGCAAATAGATCATTATTATAATAATCTTTGCTGTCTTGTTGAAATATTCCTTGTACAACTAATCTAGCTTTTTGTTTTTCGATAGAATTATCTGCTAGACATTTTGTTTTATATACAAATTGTGTTCTAATAACATTTGCATTATCAGGAGGATATACTGTCTCCCAAGTATTGGATCATATTAATTGTTGTACTTCATTGTCCATAGCTTTATTCTAAAGCTCACAATCACTTCTGTTGATTGCTTCTTTATATGATAATGGATCTGTCATTATTTCTGTATGTAGTTTGTTAAATTTGTTAAGATAAATCATAATATTTGTTTTGTTAACATATGATAGACCTTTTGAGTGTTTACTAGGTAAATTTGTTTCACCCAAACGTTCTGTAATTTTGCACTTTCGAGTAGAGTGTCTTAGTTGTATAGTTTTGTCTGATTCTCAATTGGATTTGTTGTATTGTGTGTTTTCTACTAACTTCCACATATTTTGTATTTTCTATTAGTGATTTGCTTTCTCTGAGAGTATTGCTTCATCCTCTGTGGATACACTAAGGTCCTGTTGTAAATGAGGAGCTGTTTCAGAGTAATAGTTTGGGTTGTTGTGTCTAGGAGAAACGTGTCAAAGACATTTGATTACTTGGGGAGCTTTTGTTTAGGTTTCCAGAACATCCAATCCTATCTTGTTTCCTTTGGATTTTGTTTCAATGTGTGTCTGTCCTTGTTTGTGTACTTGGCAGCAGTATTTGTCTCTGTTGCTAGGTCCTTTGGACTCAGATTTGTTGTTGTTTTCCTTGATATTTAACTTGTTTTCTTGGATGTCTTCCAAGTCCCCTTCAATTTGTAAAGGTTTTGTGTTAAGGAATTGTATATTATGTTTGATAGTTATTTTTCTATCATGCTATGTAATGTGACCTTTTGAATTATTGTCAAAACCTATCCATTGTCCATAATAACCTCTATCTGTAATTTTAGATAGGTTTTCATTCTGTATTATGATGTATTGACTGAATTTGTGTATGTTGTCAATACTAGCATTGTGTCTGTATTGTTTATAATAAGGAGTTACATATTCTATTACTCTTTGAGGAGTTCTATTGTGAATATATGCTTGTAACATTGCTGCTTCTGTCCATAGGCATAATAGAATGTTTTGCAAAGTAATAGAGGCATGTATTTGATTAAATATTGTTTTATACATTTGTTCTACTACTCTATTCTGTTACAGTGTATGCTTTACTGTTAGTCTGGATTTTGTTCCTTGACTAATTAAGTATTCTTGGAAGAATTTCCCACAGAATACTCTATCATTATTACTTTACAATTGTTTTATTTGTATACTGTGTTGTGTAAATATGTTTGTACTCTATTGAACATACTGAGTATATGTGTTGTCTTTTGTTCATAATTTTAATAAAGATACCCAATGTGTTGTATCATCAACTAACATTAATAGATATTGTATATTCTTATATCCTTCATAGGATATTGGACCTATTATATCCATATGTATTATATTGCCATAGTTTGCACTTATTTCTGAAGATCTTGTTTTTGGATGTACTGTTTGTTCAATGTTTGCTTTTATACAATCAACACATTGTTTTTCATCAAAGTTTGTTATCTTTTGAGATAATATCATTGTGTTGTTCTGTAATAAACGTTTAATATAATCATAACTGATATGACCAAGACGTTTATGTAGATTGTAAACACTGATTCTGCTCATGGAATTCATGTAATGAGTGTTTCTTAACACATATAGATTGTTTTTGAGTTTAATTGTTCCTATTTTGTGTTGTCTACAATAAATAATACATTCTGCTTGTTTGAACATGAATGTGAAACTGTTGTTGCATAATAACACTTGACTTATAAGTGAAAAGTTCAAATCTGAATGATAATAAACATGTGTTAACATTATTTTGCTAATTACAGGATTGTGTGTATTTCCTGAATTTCCCCTTTTAATTTCAATAATCATATCTCTGGCCTTTGTAAGAGTCACTGTTGATTTGTTTGCAAGTGTAACTGTTACCAGGGATACGTTTTGTACGTTTGTAAGGCAAAAGTAATATGGTGTAGCATGAATTGTTGCACCAGAATTGATTATATTGATTGTATTAGGAATATATTTATTTATTAGTGTGTTATTTTTGTCCAAGATATTATTATAACATACCCAATTAGTAAATGGGTCGTTTGTGTCTGTGTTTGCAATAGTATTTGCCTGCTGAGAGGCTGGTACATCTGTCATTTCAATGTCTAGCACCTGTTTAATGTATGTGTTCACACATAGTATAGTTGCTGCCAGTACAGATTTTGCTTCTGTTGCTTCTATTGCATTAGCCAAAGGATTAGCCTTTTTGGCTTGGGCATCTAGTGTTGATTGAGTCAGTGACTTCTGGCAATCACAGGAGAAGTGCCCTGATTTGCTACAATTGAAGCATTTCAATACAGGGGTCAGTTTGCTCATATTTTTGTTGTTTCCCTTCTTTCTGTACTTTTTATCTTTTGTATGAAACATATTTGCCTGTCTGCATATTGTAGGCTTGTTGTTTATGTATTGTGTAGGGTTTTTGATGTGAAAATCGTTAAACACTTGGTACAGTACTGTAATAAGTCTTTGTGGCTTAATAGGTTGATACTTGGATTCAGGTTTTCCATTGTAAAACATGTCTCAAGCTTGTTCCATAGCCATAATAGTACCACTATATTCAGGAGGGGTTGCAGTATAGATAGCTACTCAATACATAGTGTCTGTAGGTTTTAAATTGTCTGCTACTAGCTGTACATATATCTGCTCTAGTTTATCAAGTACTTGTCTAAAGTTTTTAACATAGTCATTACATTTAAATAGCAAAGACTCATTGTATGCTTTACACGTAACTGTATGAGGGTTGAAACGTTCTTCTAATCTGCTCATAAGAGTTTTAATTGATGTTCTAGTATGCATAAAGTTAGCCATTATATGATCTGCTACTTTATCAATTATTGATGTGTAGATTGTGTGTACAACCTTAATGTCTTCAGGCTTTGGTTCATTTGTGAACAAGTGCATATAGCCTGTTGCTGCAATAGCAGAGTTAATCTGATACTTCCATATCTTGAATCTGGATGCATCTTTTAGTTGTACAATGTTGTGTCCAAAGTGTTTAGGTACATTAGCAGGTTTGTAATGACTTGTATTTGTCCTTTGCAAGTTATTCAAAGGTGTAAATGAGTTTGGTACGGTTTTGTTTGGCATATAGAGATTGCAGGTACTTGGTGAGTCCATCATAGATGTGTAGTATCAATGCAAAGTAGTG
>NW_006760394.1:2999832-3005259 GCF_000271605.1 Fomitiporia mediterranea MF3/22 | reverse complement strand
ATTACTTTGTCTTGTCCATTTTCTTTGTTTTATTTAACTGTTTGTTAGTTGTATATATGTCTAGTAGCTTATAACTCTTTATTAGACTATTTGTTCAACTGTAATATTATGTACTTTCTATTTGTACTATATGTTTTAATTTTGCTCAATTCTTGTGTATTTAAGGAGAGTATTATAACATTAAATATTATCACTTCAATGTTTTCAATCATTTAAATATGAATATATAGTTATGTTCTATATTTCAATGTGTTCTATGAATGTTATTCACTTTTAAATCACATTTGCATCTGTTTATTTTGTTGTATCATAAATATTTGTTATTCATTTTTGAAATTGTGTCAGTACTCTCTTAGCACTATTGCTAACATTAATTGTTGTAGTGTAGTTCTACTTACTGTTATGTATTTACTGTTATCTGATTAATAACAAAAGTATTAAAGCTGTATGAATGTGTGTCTGTTTTTACTTGTTGTATTATTCCTTATATTGTAGGCACAGGCTTTAAGTAAGGCTGTTGTAACAAGAATATACTATTGTGAGCTATGTTACCCACTGTCATAAGCTGAGTTAACTGTAGATATTATATTATGAATAAATATCTTTCTGCCACAATTTTAACATTGTTTACTAATGTATTAAAGGCTTTGTGGACACACAGGTGATGGTGGAGAAAAAATGCCTTTGGATCCTACAGACTGTCTGAACAAGTGTTTCCCTGAGGGACCTACCTTGGAGTATAAGAAGATGGTAGATATTATTGCTATGGTTGGTTCAAGTATGTATTTTGTTCTCTGCCTGTCTACAAGATTTGGCTGTTTTAATAAGCATAGTAGGAGTGCCCCAAGTACTCTCTCTTATTGAGACATCAAGTGAGTGTCTACCTTATATACTACATAGTGAAGTCCAATAGTCTGAGACATTCCAAGTGCAGTAATTCTACATAAGGCAATTGGGGATTTCCTAATCCAGAGCACAATCTAATACTCCCCTCCAAGCATTAATTAAGAACTAAGACTGTATGCCTAATAGTTTGTTTAGATACTTAATCTGCAGGATGTGGAGAGCTTTTGTAAGGATGTCTGCTAATTGGTTCTGTGATTGAACATAGCATACATTGATGTAATTGTTTTGAATATAACATTACACAAAGTCTTTTTGTAAATCAAGATGTTTAGTGTGAGCATTGTACATTATTTTGTCAGACTTTACAGTCTTTATTACACCTTGATTATTGTAATAAATTGTAATGGGTGCTGATTCAGTCTGCAGTACTTCTTCAGCAAATCGTTTGAGCCAAATGGCTTCTTGAGTAGCATATGCTAGCACTTGCAACTCTGCTTTGTAAACAGATAGTAGTACCAGGTTTTACTGTTTGCTTGACTGAGATATGGTTGATTTAGCTAATTGAAAGATGTAACTGTTTATTGCTTTATGTCCTTCTGTCATTCGTCTGTCTGCATCACAATAGCCTTGTAGTTTTAAGGCGTTTGTGCTTCCAAGTTGAAGCCAACAATTTGTTGTATATTTTAAATACACAAAGCAATGTTTCACTACTTTGTAGTGATGCATTTGGGGCTTTTGTAAGTAGCATGCTAATTGCCCAGTAATATAAGATATGTCTAGCCATGTGTAGTCTGCAACATATCTTAACAATCCTACCATATTCATGTATAGCATTGTTTCATTATTACTTTCGCTTGTATCATACATATTGTTTGTATTGTTAGATAGATTTATTCCAGGAGTAATAGGTGTTTGTAGTGCCTTTTTGTTTTCAAAGTGGTAATGCTTGATTATACTTTCAATATAATGCTTTTGCTGTAAGCTAATCATTTGTTGAGGTCTATCTTGGCTTATTTCAATACTAAGTAACCAATGTATTTTGTTACTGTCAGTAAATGCAACATGTTGTCTTAATGCATGTTTAAATGCCATTATTATAGTGATAGTTTTGCCAATAATTGTAATATTGTCAATGTACATAAATGTTACAAGAATCGTTTTATTATTTTGTTTCTTGTAAAATACAGTATAATTGTAATTAGCTTGTTCTAATCCAATCTTAAGCAGTAGTTTGGTAATCTTCTTGTACCATTGTCTACCTGCTTGTTTCAATCTGTATAATGCTTTATTTAAGTGTAACACTTGTCTAGGTTTAATATCTGTAAGTAGCCTGCCTGGCAACAGTTTCACATAAATGAGTTTGTCCTCATTTAATTCTCTGTAAAGATATGTGGATTTTACATCTATCTGATGTATTTCATAGTTCTTAGATGCTGCCCAAGATAACAATAATTGTACTGTTGATAGTTTTGTTACTAGAGCAAATAAGTTGTTAGAATAGAAGTCTATTCCATTCTTTTGAGCATATCCTTACACTACAAATTGTGCTTTGTATTTGTCTATTCAGCTGTTAGCCAGTCTTTTGATTTTATAGACAAATTTCGTTCTAATTATATTTGTATTTGTAGGGGGGATAGTATATATCCATGCGTTTTGTTGTTGAAGTGACTGTATTTCATCCTTCATAGCTTTGATCCACTGTTCTTTGTCTATATGTGTTATAGTATTGTAATACGTTAATGGATTGTTATAGACTTTGTTGAGGAATTTGTTAAATTCTGTTAGATACATAGCTAGGTTTATATTGTCTTTGTAATTTAAACCTTTAGTTTGTTTAACCAGTCTTTACTCTTGTGTAGAGCATTGTATGACAGGTTCTTTATCTTTATTATTATTATTAGGAAGAGTTTCATTGTTTGATGTATCATTGTTATGATTATTCTCCCCTTCAATCCTAAACATTGGTTTGTCTATGAATTGTACATTGTGTTTGACAGTAACTTTATTATCATGGCACACTAAGTGACCTTTACTGTTGGTATCATAACCTAGCCATCATACATATTGGCCTCTAGGTTGTAGTTTATGTGTTTGTTTGTTCTGTATAATACAATATGTGCTGAATTCTTGTATATTATCTATTTGATAATGTTTGTTATACTGTTTGTAATATGGTGTTGCAAAATTAATAGTAACTCTCAGTGTTCTGTTATAAATAAACGTTTGATATTGTACTGTATATACCCAGAATTTCATAGGTAACTTTGCTAATAACAGACACATATGTATGCTGTTAAAGATAGTCTTATGTATACATTCTGCAACTCTGTTCTGCTGTAGTGTATTGTGTACTGTTAATCTATGTATTGTTCCTTAACTTTCAATATACATAGTGAAGTCTTTACTTAGGAACACTGTATTGTTATCACTTTGGAGAGTTTTAACTCTTATACTGTACTGTGTAAAGAGTCTTATTGTATGCTTTACATATTCTGTAATAGCATTACTTTTATACTGTATAGGTAGTATAGTTACCCATTGTGTAGCATCATCTACAATGGTAAAAAGATATTTGTACTTGCTGTACACTTGTACTAGGGCAGGTCCTCAAATATCAATATGGAGATGATCTCTATAAGATTGTGCAAGAGGTGTTGTTTGTATTTTTGGTATTTCATTACATTGTATGTTTGCTTTGATACAATCTGTACACTGTGCATTTTTATTGTCTGTTATCCTTTGACTTATAATCTCAGGATACTCTTGTATGAGTTTGTACAAGTAATTGAAATTAACATGACCCATTCATTGATGTAAATCAACAATAGTGATTGTGTTAATAGATTGTTTATTATGATGAGAAACTATCATATACAAGTTATTTTATACATGTATTTCACTAATCTTTGTATGAGTAGGAGAATAAATAATACATTCATTGTTTGTTTTTGTTAAAACATATCCTGCTTTGTATAATAGTGCTTCACTAACAAGTGTGAAGTTCAGATTGGGATGATAGTATACATTTTGTAGTGAAATCATATTCACCTTAGTATGCTCATTGGCTTTGTCTTATAGTTTTATGTTAAATGTCATTACTCTACTTTTACTAAGTGTGAATGACAATTTATTCACAATCATAATGTTTATTAGGGTTGAGTTCCAAACGTTTGTAAGACAGAACAAGTATAGAGTAGTATGTACATTTGCACCAGAGTCCAATATATTAATACAATGTATTAGTTCAGTATCATTATAATGTATTACATTGATACATATGTTTGGATTGTAATTGAACTCCTTAATGACTTCTTTTGTATTGTCAAATGAGTTCATGAAGTTGTCTACTTGTATGACACTATCCTCTTGTACTTTGAATGCTGAAAATATGTTGGATTCAGCAGATAGAGTAGATTCAGCAGATAGAGTGGATTGAACAGGTAAGCTGCTAGAACTTGATACTGAGGCTTCTGTAATTGTAGACTCTAGTATTAGTGTTTCATTAATGTCTTTAATGAATACTGTTTTGTTATTGTCTCTAATGAATACTACTGTATTAAGTGTAGGTTGAGACAGTATAGTAGTAGTAGTAGAAGTAGTAGCTGTTTGTCTATACTTTTTCTTTCAAGCTTCTGTTGTTTTGCTTGTTAGAGGATTTCAGCAGTCTTTTAACATATGCCTGTACTTATTACAGTTGTAGCATTTGACTTTATTATAAGGCTTTGTTTTGCCTTTAGCTACACTTTTGCCTTTTGTTTGTAGACTGTCTTGTTCAGTATCTTGTTTCGTTTAAGAGTACTAAGAATGATACTCAGTATATGTGTTTTGTAATTTGTGTATCAACTTAGCTAGTGTCAGAATGTCTTTCTGAGCTGCTGTAATTGTTGGTAGTTGATTATAATAAGTAATCTGCCTGTCTAGCATTGTTGCTACCCATCTATACTTACAAGGAGTAGCAAGGTTAATTACTGAGATGTACATATTGTTATTAGGGGCTTTATTATGTGTAGACAACTGTCTGTAGATTTGTTCAATGTTGTCTAACATCTTATCAAACTGTAATACATGCCTTTTTACTGTAAACAATGTAAATATGTCTATAGTATGTGTCATTGTTGTTTGAATGTTATATTGTTCAGAAAGCACCTTCATAAGACTTCTAACACTTGTATGTGTTGTGAAGTTTGTATAAATTGTATCAGTTATTGTTTTTGTTATACAATGATACAAAACATTGCCTGTGTGTATGTCAGCATTATCAGAGGAAGGGGGATCATACTCTAGATGGTCTAAGAGTATTATGGCAGCAAGTGTACTGTGTATGTGTAAGCACCATATCTTGTATCCATTCACACTAGCCAACTTTCTGTTCCCTCAAAGAACTTTGTAATGTTAGAGTCCTTCATTATAGTATTAACAAAGGTATGTGTTGTAGACAACATTATAATGAGTTTAGGGGGAGAGGGAGGTCTTGGGCTTGGTAGTCTAGTAGGAGGCAAAGGTGTTCTGTAAGAGTGAGTGTGTAGGGACATTCATAGGCACTAAGGCTTATAACCTTTTAATAAGTGTAGCAGAGTGCCC
>NW_006760394.1:2978696-2989720 GCF_000271605.1 Fomitiporia mediterranea MF3/22 | reverse complement strand
TTACCAGTGTTGCGCGTTATTGCATCATACCCTGGTTCACCTTCAAAAAACATCGTGAAAAATTCCCCCGTCATACAACTCTTAATATGGACCACTGTTTGCGGCTGTCACACGCGGAAGCCTTGTTGGAAATTTTACCCTCTTCGCTTGGAATCAGAAAGCGTAAAGTATAGTTGCCGCGGTCCGGTCCAGGTCCGGTCCAGACAGGTTTTTGCTGGACCGTGAACCGGACCAGGACCGATTTCTTATGAAATCCTGGACCTCGGACTGGACCCAGCTGGACCTCTTGTGGACCGGACCTCTGGACCAATTATATAATATATATTAAAATAATTCTGTCTTATTAACATATTATATGAGATAGATATACTATTAAGTACTATAATAATATGTTTCTGAATATATGTAAGCTTATATGTATCAGAATACAATTACTTTTATTATTTGTATTATACTAAGTGTAAAACACAAGAAGTACTAGTGTAATAGAAATCAGTTCCCATGGTCAATGTAAACTGCCATTTACATCTGTAAGACACAGTATAGTCTATTTGTATACTTAAAGGGTATACAATACACTATACAATATATGTAAGAGTAGTTCACATCTATTAGGCTCTATACAGTCCATTTGTATGCCTTAAAGAAGTAGTATCTACAATATAAATGGTCCACAGTCCGGTCCAGGGTCCAGGCGATCCAAAGTGGTCCGGAAATTTTTGTCAAACGCTGGACCGCGGACTGGACCCCTGTTGGACCCAACTGGACCGGACCTCAATCGGACCGGACCCGGTCCACAGCGGTCCTGGACCGGACAACGGCAACTATAGTGTAAAGATGTTAATGTTGATACTCCGGCAAAGCGGCAGCATACATAACCTAGCCTGTATTAGTTAAAAATAGTACAATTCATGTGTTTGGGGGTGCTTTTCCCCTATCGATGCACGGCCCCAGCAGAGTTCAAAAAGTCGTTGTAGACAACCACACATCTTGTAATACTGTACCCAGCTGTATGACTGCAACTGTAACAGTAACGCAGTGCCGGTTGGGTTGCTACAGGTAATGTGAAATTCAGATGAGTTGTACTTGTAGTAGTGTTACAAGAATAAATAATTTGTATTGAAAAATTTTAAGTAAAAAACAAGTACTAAGTTTTTTACTCTTTTTATATCTTTTAGAAAAATGTGGGCCATATCTAAGCACTTATATATTATTTTTTTGTTCTATCTACTACATGTGGTGGTAAAACAGCAGTAGTACAGATGTAGTAGTACATTTGTAGTGAAATATTTATGTAGTGGCCATCTGGATGGGCCAGTTGCTCAATTTTTTTGTAGTAACACTATTTTCAGGGCCAGTTGCCCAAATTTGGCTGTAACACACTACTCTCAGTTGTAGTCATACAGCTGGGTACAGTATACTAAACCAGCAGCCCAGTGTTTCTGTTTAGGGACCACATACTGGGTAATACTATACCATACTATACCAATCCTTATATACATGTGAAGACAGGTCCATTAGAAAGCTTAGGGAAAATGAAGTGGACCTTGAGTTTGGACTGGTATTGAAGATGGATTGGACACGATCTGCACAGAGACAAAAGAAAAGGCACAGGGTGAGGGATCAGTCTCAGACAGGAGATCAGTTGTCCTGTTACTTTTTTTGATTTGACATGCCTATTGTTTTTAATACTGTCAAGCATTGAACTTACAGGTGTAAAGTTTGCAATACACTTTATGGTCTGGAATGAGTACAAAAAGCATGATGAATTTGTCACAGACTCACAGAACATAAGGGAGGATATACACTGATTATTGGCCAACCAGGCATAGGTTTGCACAGCACCTTTGCAAAATTTGGATGCAGGTGTTGTATTTACAATGTGTACAAAGTATGGGATCAACATTGTGCTTTAATGTGTTGATCTGCATCATTCTATCTTATCATTCTAATTATTCTAGCTATTCCCCTTCTGTATGACTGTAACATTTTCATATGATAAATACTCTTCATATTTAAGCTTTCCCCCTATGTCCTTTACACTACAAAAAATACCTGAAAATTTGGGAAAAAAATATATCTTACTATCATGAATAGTACAACTCTCAATAATTCGTCCTATATTTATATTCATCTGTATCATCTATATGACAGAAATATACATGTTTCTCCTAAATTAAAAGGTTATAAAATTGCTTGTACTCCTACTCAGGAGTAAGTTTCTAACCCCCCTCTCACACAACATCAGTCCTGCTTTTACTATCCCTCTTTATTAAACTTCCTTCTACTGTCCTATAATACTCAGATCATTTATCACCCTGCTTGTTTCCCTACTAATTTGGCCTGTCTCAGATGCTATTACTACTGTTTATACTCTAAGACATTGTCTTATCCTTTTTAGTCTCCTCCTCACTGCCTCCCCCCCTTGTCTATCCCTCTCTAAAACACTCCAAAATCTTTCACATGTTCTCTCAGTCTCTCTCTGTATTCAATAGCACACTTATAGAATTTTTTATACTTGCTTACATACTTATGAATTGATGAGAGTATTACTACTAACACAAGGCTATTATAAGTCTTATCAAAAATATTTCCCCTTCTCTCCTTCCACCTAACTGTTTTCACATGTCTATCTGACTGACAGTTTGTATTTGACATGCTTCTACTCTTTAGTACTCTGTGTCTACTTTTATAGTATGATACTGTCAGACTTCTCCCTGTCTAACATTTTCAAACCTGCCTCTACACTATCCAACATTACTACTATGTCTGAGGCTACTTCTGTTATACTAGATCTTAGTACTTTACCTAATAAGATTCATACCACCTCTATAACACCTGTGTACAACAATACAAACAGTAAGTACACCCTCTTTATATTAATTTATACTAATGTCTAACACATTATACAGACCCCCCCTCCCCTTCTACAAATGCTCCCCCTTCAAGCCCAGTTCAAACCTGTGCTAGTACTTCCAAGAAACACTCAGTCTCTCTGAACTACAAACCTTCTACCTCTGTATCCAAAACTTGGACTTCTGAAAAACTGGACACTACTCATTATCTAAACATCCCTCTGCCTAGTAACCCTGAATTACTAAAGGAGTTGAGAGAACACATTGTAGCAGCTGTCTGTATCTTCACTCTCAAGCTTTACTAACACAATGAAACGTTTGAAATCCTTAACAAAACTGACTCTACTCTCTTAGCTAATGTTAGCAAACTCAACACTCAGTACTGTGCTCTCAGGAAGGACTTTATGAACATTCCTAACCTAGTTACTAATCATTGTACATTATTCTCTATTAACACATACAATAGTTTCTCTGGACTTTAATCTGAGCTCATTACTCTCTGTTCTGACCTTGACAGTCAAGTTGAGGAACTTAAGAACTCTCTTACTAATATCTAACACACAATTACTTGTTTTGAAACTAATAAATCCCCTCTATCTACAAATGTGTCCTCCTCTTCTTTGACAACCTCTTCTGACATCCTTACACAAGTATGTCTCCCTTCCCTCCTCTCCTACCCCTGCTTTTTTCTTCTTGTTTCCTCTATCTTTATTCCCTACTTTCTCTAACATTTTCTTACTAGACTATACTGTCTCAACAAGAGCTAGATCTCTTACACACTCAAAAACGTTCAAGACCCTCCTCTACCCTAGTTCCAGGTCTTCTGATCTCTACTACCATTCCTCCCTCTACTACCCACTTACCTCTACTGTATAGTACTGCCCCTGTCATACCTAACCTTGTAGAGACCTCTCTACAAGTACACAATGTCCTCCTAGGCCCTACAAACTAGGGAAACCAACTTAAGGTGGTTCTTGATTGTTTAGTACATAAGATAGAATATTCTTCTATAGTAGCTTCTAATTACACTGTTTGTTTTGTGTATGATAACTGTTACCTCTCCATTTACTTCAAACAAGCTTAACAAGCTACTAACTTTATTAATACTTAGAATACTTTCCCTCCCCCTAATACTACTTCTGTTATTACTTAACTGAAACCTGATGGCTCCTCACCTAATTCTACCTCTGTTATTAATACACATGCCTCTACTAGCTCCCCCCCTTTTTAGCTTCAGTCACACAGTTTTCCTCCTTATCTATCTCTTTATTATTACTCTTACTCTTAGCAGATATACCCTTTATAATACTATCTACTATATCTAACTTAAATACATTATCTAATGTATATTCAAGTACTCTAGTACTTTGTATATCCTTATTAAATATACATAGTGACTCTTATACTGAAACTCCTGTAAGGTGCCTAAGAGAAGAACACAGGTGATTTGTTAAGTTTGAGGGGGAGCTAAACTATGAGTCTTATGAGACTAGAGTGGCTCCAAACAGGTGTGAGTTCTTCTGGCACAGTTGCAACCTTGGAAGAGAGATGTGAGTAACAGAAAGTGTACTTTGTAAAGTACACAACAAACAATCTGATACAGAAAAACAACAAAGACTAAGACTATACCTTACACTAGAGGACTTTAAGACAAGAGACAAGAGCTAAATCAATAGGTGAACTATCTGAATTCCCCCCATATCTAGTACATGAGTAGCTGTATTTATAGTTTTCTGAGTTCTGGAAAAAGTATAGTACTAACAGGGAAATGTTATGACTGAACAAAAGAAAAATAACAAAATATACAAGAACAAATAAGAGAACCTTTTACCAGAGGTTAGAAGAAAATAGGATGAAAATGTATGAGGAAAATTTAAGTGGTCTGCATTCTAGCTACAGGAAATGTTATACAAAAGGGAGAAGCAAGATTTACATCAAAAGAAGTAGAAGGTTCTCATACTGTTATTATCTAATCAGTACAGACAAAGTGTAGAGAGTTCTGAGATTTCCAGCAGTCTCCTAAGATTAACACTTTGATTGCCCTAATGTCCTATCTGATTAGAAGATTGTAGTACTTTGATCTGAGTAATAATAATGTAATAGTTTGCTGAGCCACTCACTGTGACACAACTTGTGTTCTGAGCCTATGATAAGTATGTGATCTGTACATCCTGTAGAGAAAACAACATGTGTAAGCCAATTCTAAGACTGTGTACTCTTGTAGTTCTGTTTGCAAATGCTTGTAATGTGGAATAGTTGGGTGTTCTCAGAGTAGGCTTCTATGAGTCACATAGGTGTTTAGAATTGATCACTGTGATTGTCTGTATGTAATGTACAGTTCTTAGTATAATACTGATTGTTTCATCTCCTAGCATGTCTGCTTGTGACTGTCTACAGTCACATGGTTGATTTAATGATTGGTAGGCTGAATGTAAGTTCTGTATGTGTGTGAACATTATTGCTTATTCTTTCTGCTTCCTTCTATCACTCTTACCATGTCATTACTACTCCCTAGCAAATCCAACAGTAAGTGTTACACTCTTTTCCACTCTTTTTATACTGATTTTGTGATTTTCCTCAGAAATTGTGTGTGTAACAACATAGTAGCTAGTAAGGGAATGGACATGGATGACAAGCTAGTCAAATGTATGCTTAGTAAGTACCTCTGTAAAGTATATTGTCTCTAGCTCATATACTAATATGCTCTACAGGTTCTAATACAGAAAACAAACTAGAGGATAAGGTTGTAAAGGAGGAAACTAATAGATTGACCACAGATTCTAAGTCTGAAGACAAAGAGAGCCTAAATGATAACACTCACAATGACAACAATTCAGAGGGTAAGAAGGTTTTGTCTGTACTAGTAGAGGGTCAATCTAGTAGTGAGTCTCCCATTTCCTGTTTTCCAATCTGTCTACTAACACAGAACATTTTGTAGATTGTAAGACAATAGTAGAGGAGCTTGCAAAAGTAAAGGAGGACAAGGCTGCTACTAGGGTAAAAGTAAAGGCAGAGGTTAAGAAAGTAATATAGGCTAAAGTTAAGAAAGAGGCTCAGACTAAGGTGAAGAAGGAGAAGGAGAGGGGAAAGGAGAAGGAGAAGGAGAAGGAGAAGGAGAGGGAGAAGGAGAAGGCTACAGCCTTAGTACAGTTAGTAACAAAGTAGAAGGATAGGAAGGAAAAGGAGGGGTCCAAAGGTATGTGTGTAAGTATAGCTAACAAATTGTGTATAATAACTAACTGTTTACACAGGTTCTAATACTGTCACAAACACAGAAAAGTTAAAGGTAGTAGTAGAAAAGGGGAACAAGCCAGGTACAAATTAAATGTATGACTAATGAATTGTGTACTACTAATGTTGTCTTTACCTAGTTCCTAAAGAATTTGCAAAACTAGAAAAGAAAAAGCTAGTTGTGAAGAAAGAGAAGGTTAATGTAAGAAAGGAATGGAAGGAGAAACAAGTTATAGTCAGTAAGTACAAGTATGACTAACAAATCATACTAAGCTGAAACAATGTTTCTCCTAGTTCCTTAAGTAGTTACAAAGCTAGAAAAGAAGAAAGAGGGCAAAAGTAAGGAAAAAGGTAATATAGATGAGGGGTAGTTGATTTTCTGAGTATACTGACTCTATTTTGTTGTCTAGAGCCAGTACTAGTGCTCCTGAGCAAGAAGCACACTATTATAGAGGTAGAGATTCTAGTCTCTAGCAAGGAAACATGTGTAAAAAACTAGAAGGTTGTGGTAGAGTCTTTAAGCAAGGAGGACAAGGATATCCCTCTAGATTAGGTAGAGGGAATAGTCTTCCACACACCTGAGTGTGTAAAGTGTACAGAGAGGCACAAGGGTCCTTAGGGATCCACTCACTAGACTGTAATAGATTAGCCATACTATAGTAATCCAAGTAAGTCTGTTTCAATCTTATTTTTGACTGTGTTAATAGTGATTGTTTATATAGAAAACTAGTACACAGTGTGCATATTCTACCACTCTAGATGTAGCCTGAAGGGAATCTAGTGTAAGACTAGAGGGCAAACTGTAGAATTGTACAGTACAACTTAGAACCTGTGTTCTGTCATCCCTCCAATCACACATAGTAAAGCTGGAACAGTCTACAACCTCTACTCACAGATGACTAAGGAGCTGAACAACCTAGAGTTGTAGCTGATAATGATGAAGAACAAGTTTGATACAAAGATCATGACTCTGAGGCAGGGTATCAACTTCTTAACCATAACAGTAGAAGCCTCTGTAGATAGTAGGGTGGAAGAGTTAGAGTAGGAAATAGAACAGGGTAGACTTATGTTGTAGCAGAACTGGATGGAGCAGTGGCCAAGTTACATATTGTAGCATTTTGCTTAATTCTGTATTTTCTGTGTTCATGTTTAACAGTTCCTATCTTGTGTCTCATTAATACAGTAGAACTAACACTGGAAGACACAGAACCATACAAGACTAGTTACAAGGATACAGATGATCTAGATGACTGTACTTTGGATACTATGCTTGAAGTAGAACCAAGTGCAGAAGTCACAGACTCCTGATTTGAGAATGTACAATTTTTCAATATACCCTCCTAGTCTTGTACTAGAAACTAAAATATAGGAATTGATTCCCTACTAGCAACACCTAACAGTTGTGTAAATCTGTAAATACTGTGTTCAACCACAGTTCTCTATACTTCATTACATTTTATATTCACATACTTCTGATCTTCTGTTACATTCCTTCTCATTTACAATAAATTGCAAAAAGCCTATACAACATTCTATAAGCATATAACCCTTTATACAAATTATGATTCTTTTCCACCTATTTCTATCATATTCTACTAGTTCCATACTTAAATCATAAAAATATCCATCCATCCATTCCATTCCTCTTAACTCTCTATTTTATCTATTTTCCTATCCATTCTATCCATTTCTGTTCCATTCTATTTATTCCTTACATTTCCAGTTTTTTTTTCATAAAAACATAACTGGACTTTTTATTTCACTACTTTGTTTCCTTTTGTTCTTCACACTACTATGAACAGTCTAAGGTATCATGGTTTCATCTTTTGTCCTAAGTCATTACTCACTTTTGAATTGTGGATTAGTACTAGTGTACCTGGAGCAAAGTTGTAGTCCTTAATCTGATTACAATTGACTTCTGTAAAATGCTTTGTGTATCTTTTGCAGGCTTTCTGTACACATTCTATCATTTGTGTAAGGTTGTCTGGTCTCTTCTACAATTGTTACACTTGTATTACTATCAGTTCCTCTGTTGTTAGTAGTAATCCTTTAGGTGGAACCAAATACATTGCCTTGTTCAGGTCAAACAGTAATATTGGCTCTACTCTATGAACAAGATAATAAGGAGAATATCCAGTCACTTTCTGAATCATAATCTGCTCTGCCCAGAACACAGAATGTGTGTACTTATACTAATGTCCAATATTGTCTCCTACTGTCTTTACAATTGCTTCCTGTACGTCCAAGTGTTTCTGCTCAATAATTCTGTTTGTGTGGGAGTTATATGCAGAAATCCAAATATGATTAATGTGGTACTGTTCTTGCAAATAGTCTAGCACTGTGACATAAGGCATTCTGTTGTCTGTTACAAGCTCAGGACATGCCCTATATTAGTATAGAAGTTTCTCAAAGATGAACTGTCCTATTGTCCTTCTGTTCTCTGTACAAAGCATGCAAAACTCTGGATACCCTGATAACAAACAGTATGTATACACAATATATTGGAATCTTCCTACTTTCAGTATAACCTTTGTATTTATGTGGATCTTTTGGAAAAGTGGCACAATCTCTGAAATACTTGGTGGAATCAGTACTTGTTGCATCTGCCAAGTCTGACATGTATAACAAGTCCTAATAAAGTACTTAACATCTTCTGTAAGAGATAGCTACTAGAACCAATCCAGTAAACAGGCTTGTACTACAAAGATTCCTTTGTGTCCTAAGTCTTTGTGTACTATCCTAACCAACTCCCATCTCCTGTCCTTATCTAGCACAATCTGATGCTTTCCTTCAGGACCTCAATGCTAAATCTTGTTGTTCTGTACAAAGAACTGTACAGTATATTGTATAAATATTGGAAAATCAGTGTCTACAATTCTACTTGGTTTGCAGAGCAAGCCAAGATACTCTTTTACAGTCTTCAGTCTTACTTCTTACCTTTCAGCAGTTGGTGATTGTAGGAATTGTTCTACTGTTGTATCCAAACCCTCAGTCTTGTTACTGTAGATACTGTGTACAACCCCTATCAGCTCTAGATTGTCACCCTCTGCTTTGTCATCCACTCCCTCTACCTACTCAGTTCCCACAACTCTGTGAGACTCCCCTCCAGGTTCCTGCTCCTATAGTCCTTTGTCTGCTTCATCTTCTACTCTTCCACATTCCAGATTGGATTGTTCCAGTTTATCTTAATGTATCTAATTCTAGTTCTGTTTCAGAATAATGACTTCTGGGAATAATCTATGTTACAGTCTGCTGGAACGTGTTGCCTGTAGTGCATCCTTGTTTACTTGAAATGATTTGTTAATAATGTTGTTGTGTGTCTCCCAGCACATTGTATCTGAAACCTAGGACTGTGTTTCTACACACTTGACTAACAAAGCTTCATGTTCTGTAGACCTGTAAGTTTCTGGCTGATGTCTGTGTTGTGTAGATTCTATTTCCACTACATAAAATCTGTATGACTTGTCAATCCAGTCTACATAGGTGTTGTTGTCTGGGGGGTCTTTAGGTGCTACTCAGTGTCATAATAATCTGTCTGTACACTTGAAGTCTGATACAGGAATGTGGCAGAACTCGAAATTGAATAGTAAAATACTAGCTATCTAGCAATTGATTGTAGCATTAGGCTGTAGGTCAGGCTTATTAATCATTCCCTTTATGTATGAAGTGTTCATTTCCACAATTAATTTCTTAATACCTATAAGATATATGTACAATGTGTGAAGTGTGTGATAAAGTCCAAACAGCTCTATTTTTGCTTGCAAATATTGTGCTTACATTACATTCCAGTTAATCAATCTGAATTGATTTATTCTCTGTTTGCAATCTGGGTGCTCCTGACTAATATACTATCCTACTCTGATGATAGACAAATCTACTACCAAAACTACCAGATACTCTGACTCATAGTCAATTGGTGTTAGTGTAGGGCAATGTAAAACTGCTTCCTTGAGTGTGTTCATAGATTTCTGTACTTTGTCATTCCAATTGAATATCAAGTTCTTTTGTGTGAGTTGATTGAGTGGTTACACTAACTTTGTGTAATTTTGAATAAAAACACAAAGCACTCCTACTGTTCTGAGAAATCCCTGTACTTCTGTAACACTCTTACAAGGCAGCCAATCCCTAACCTTCTGTATTTGCAATTCTTCAGCCTCTCTCCCCAAATATGTTAGCTTATGCCTAACAAATATCATGGATTTGTTACAAAGTATTATCTTCTTTCTGGAAAACGTCCCTCCTACAGCTTTCACTCTCTGTAAAATCCAGTTTATGTCTATCAGATGCTTGTAAACAAACTTTTGTACTCCCTTGTTCTTGGGAAGTGTTTCCTCCATTCCATCTGCTTTCTCATATCTTGAGTAGGGTCCAATTACTAGAACATTGTCTGTGTATGAGTTTGTAACATCCAGAATCTTGTTGTAAAGAATAAACACTAAGTCATTATACAGAATCTGTACTGAGTTAGTGTAACCCATTAGTAATACTGTTAAGCAAAACGTTCCTAGAGGTGTCTAGAATGTTGTCAGATCTCTAGACTGCTCATTCAAACTCCTCTGATCAAACATGATATGTAAATCAAGTTGTGTATAGTATACACAACCTCTGCAGCTTTCTACAATTAGTTCCATGTTTGGCAGAACAGCTGTGTCCTTTATTATAACTGTGTTTAACCTCTACAAATCAATAATAAATCATAAGAATACTCTGTCTTTCTTTGTAACACAAAACCATTATAATTAATAGGAGGAATTCAACAGTTCTATCACTCTGTTACACAACTTCTCCTTCAACAACTCAATCTGTCAGCAACAGTGTAGAGAGGACCTGAAGGCTCAGTGAGAGGACTCAGGCTACAACTATCCTACACAACAGAAATACAGAATGCAAGCACTAGAATGTAGTCAGAACTTACAGAACAGACAGAGAGAGAGAGTG
>NW_006760394.1:2924065-2978676 GCF_000271605.1 Fomitiporia mediterranea MF3/22 | reverse complement strand
ATAAGCCATAAAGAATGAAAGAAAGGAATGTCAAAGATAAAGGTACAAAGAATGAAGGGATGGACAAAGGGTAAGAGACTATAGAATGAACAAAGAATGAAGGGGTGGTCAAAGGAATAGAATGATGAAGTAAGGAAGGGTAGTAGTAAGAGTTAGTACACATATAGTTTATAGACAGTGTCTCTAAGGGACAGAAGTCCTGAGTTCTGGTACAGAAGGGTGTGGAACCCTCAGAACTGAAGGTACAAGAGTAGAGAACTGTAACATCACCCCCCCTCTAAAACCAATTGTCCTGATTAGTGAACATTAGGCTTGGTTAGTAGCTCAGGTATAGGTCAGAACAGTAGGGTTTGGAAATCTGTAAGGCAGAGTTGACACAGAGCACCCAGATGAAGTTGATAGAAGTCTTGGATTGTCTTAGCAGTATGGGTAAGATTCTTAGCAGGTTCCCAAGTGCATTCTTCAACTAAGTATCCCTTCTAGTAGATAAGGAACTTGAGCTTTCTACACACTAGCTTAGCATCTACTACATACTCTACTTTGTATTCTGGTTTAGAACTAATGAGTTCTGGTGGAGGCAGTAGGAGTCTTTGTTGTAAAGGAAAACCTGGATCATAGTACTGAGACAGTAGAACCTTATTAAACACTGAGTGTATGTGCTTCCATATGGTTAGAAGTTAGAGTTTGTAGACAGAGGCACTGACCTTCTTTTCAATAATGAAGGGTCTGAAGCACTTGTTGTCCAACTTCTTCATTAGGCAATCTGTGGTCAGGTTAGTGGCTTCTAGCATAACTTTGTCACCAGGCTGGTAATCCTTGGCCACAGACCTCTTCCAATCATAGTTTTGCTTCATAACCTGTACTACCTTTTCCAAAAGAGCTTGTGTATCCTCCCTAGTTCTGTGCATCCGTTCTACAAAGTCTGTTACAGATTCAGAACTACTGTTCTGGTTCAGAACTGTCCCCTAGTACAGATGTCTCTTATGATTAAGGAAGAATGGGGACTGTCCTGTTGTAGAGTGTTACTAGTTATTGTACATGAATTCTGCCAGAGCTAGCCATTCAGACCAATCTGATTACTAATGATTGATGAACATCTAGAGGTAGAGCTCAATCTCCTGATTGACTCACTCAGTTTGACTGTCAGTCTGTAAGTGATAGGTAGTGGAAGGATTCTCTTAAATTCTGAGAAGTGTATACAAGTCCTGTATGAATTTTGACTCAAATTATAGTCTGTGATCATGAATGAGCTTCTGAGGGAGTCCATACAACTGGAAGACATGATCCTGATAAATGCATACTATGTCTTTAGAAGTGAGTTCCATTTAGGTTAGAACTGTGTAGACTTGCTTAGAGAATCAGTTGACAATCACACAGATAGTGTTGTAACTCTGAGACTTAGGTAGCTCACTAATCAGGTCTACTGAGACTTCTTCCCAAGAGTGATCCAGAATCTAATACAGATGTAGGGGAGCCCAAACCCTTGTCTAGTAGGCCTTAGTCTGTTAGTATGTATTGTAACTAGTTACATACTTCAGGATTTCCCTCTACATTCTAAGCCACTAGTAGTTCTGAGTAATGAGTTCCTGTGTTTTGTGTCAGCCTAGATGTCCTGTAGTCAGATTGTTTTAATAAGCTCAGACAATGTCCTCCTACAGCTTCTGATCCTTTAGAACATACAGTCAGCCTTTCTAGTAAACCTGTCCATCCTTATCCTCCTCCTAATCCCTAGCTTGCTTCTCTAGCTACTTTACTACAACCTGGTTGTATGTGTGTCTTAGAGCTCACTATATACAGGTGACAAAGTCAACATCCTCAGATTTGAGTCAGATCTCTTGGATTGTCTTAGACACAAAACAGGAATTGTCTAGGAGAACAAGATTTTCATTATCATTCTCCCCCCTTTCATGACCTGCTTGTCTTGAGAGTAAATCAGCTTTTGTCATTTACATTCCAGGTTTGTAGGTTAGTACAAAGTCAAAGTCCTACAGTTCTAACATTCAGCAGGCTTGACAGTAGTTGAGCTTCTGAGGCACCTGGAAGTACTAGAGATTAAGGTGATCACTCTAAATCTCAAACTTCTGTACAATACTGAGGAGATATTAACACTACTCCTCTAGGGAACAGACAATTGTGAGGAGTTCCTTATTATAGATAGGGTAGTTCTGTTCTGTTACAGAGAGGGATTCTGATTGGAACACTATTGGACACTACTTTCTGTCAATAAACTAGGACAGTACTACTCTATTTGCAAAGTCAGAAGAGTTGGCTTCAACTCAGAACTTGTTTACAACTGTCAGAACTGCTAATATAGGCTTGCTAGTAATGGCCTACTTGAGGGACTCAAACACAGACTACTACTGATCATCCTATTACTAAGGAACATCTTTGCCAGTAAGATTGTGAAGGGGCCAGGCAATAGTACTAAAGCCTTGAATGAAGCATTAGTAGTAGTTTACAAACCTAAGGAACACTTAGACCTGTTTCAGGTTCTAAGGTTGTAGCCAGTTCTGAACTACAGTTACCTTTGCCAGATTCATACAGACCTCTCCTCCACTAATCACAAAGCCTAGATAATCTACTGACTCCTGTGCAAAAGAGTACTTTGCTTCTTAGAGGAATAGTTTATTATCTCAGAGCTGTTATAGAACTGTTTGGATCAGTGTAAGGAAACTCACTGTTCCTCACAAGAGAATTCTAATCACCCTTAGTTTACTTGACTACTGACTAGGATAACCTAGTACTCGAGTGAGGGGTCAGGGGAAAAGAATCCCCTTTACCCAGTAGTCAATACTGTCTTTTATAAGGGTATACATGTGTAGATACATGAGGAGGAAGTGTAACTAACTACAATGAGAATATATACACTTGTGGGTCCTACTGTGCAATGATCTGACACAATTAGCAATGTAGTGATAATAAAATACAAACCAGTAAATCAAATCCTTACACTTGCCCTCTAGCATTTAGTCCTAAATACTAAAAATCAGTAGAAAAGACAGAGAACTTACTTAAAGTAGTAGTTAGTAACAAGTAAATAATAAAATACCTTGCCCATACATATGGGAAACATTCTCATAATGTAGTACTGCCTCTCTGAACTGATCCAAAGTTGATCTAGTGAGTATTGAGACAGTGGTAGTGTTCTGGATGGTGGGTAGTATGGTTCTAAACTATGTAAAGCTAGATAAAACATCAATAAAATTAAACATAGTCAATATTACTGTATAGTCAATTAGTAGGAAATTTGCCTCTTGATTGTTGCTATCAATACAACACTTTTCAAAGGGAATCGGTGGAGTTCCTGGGGAGATATAGTGTTTTGGCTCTTGAGTATTCTGAGACATACAGTGTAGATCAATGTGTACAGAAGTGGAAATTCTGGCAGTATGGTAATTGCAAATATTCTCTTCTCCTGTGTCTTTAGGAAGTACAGAGGTAAATCCCTGATCAACAAAGCCATAGCCTTCTTCCTCAATAGAATGTATTAGTGTTACAGCTTCTAGCTGACCTTGTGTGTTTCTCTACTCCTGTAGGATAGTAATGTAATAATAGATAGTAAAGATGTATTCCAAAATTCCTCTGCTATGTCCTTGATTTTTCCAATAGACTAGTTCCTGCAAATGTAGTGCCTTATGCTTGTATTGGTAGAATGTCTCCAAATGTGTACTCTTTTGCATACAATAACAAACTGTGATGCAAAACTGGATATCCTGTTGAGCTCAATGTCCAAATACTAATTGTAGAGTGTAATGTAGAGTGTAATATCTGTCCTTGAATGAAAATATTGTCTTGATTTCAATGAGATTGTAATGTATGAGCCTAATATCACTAGATATGTGTGTATATGTGTGGTATCTCTGTGTACAATGAATGTCCTACTGTGTTCTCATACTGTTTCCTTGTGTCTTGACTCATTCATGTCTTTGTAAGTCGACTGATTCGATTCCTGAATTGTCCAAGTATACTTTCACTGTCTCATAGTATGATGTTCTATCACAAAATGTCCAAGTAGTGTTCTCTACTTTCCTGAGTGCCATAGCTGTCTGTATACTGTATTGTTCCATGTATGTCTCAATGAAATGTCCTGTCTGTATGTGTAGTAGCACTGTCTGAAGTCCTGAGTGTATGCTGCCAATTCCTTGTTCATTTGGCAAATCCATGTGTGGATCAATACACTCTAGCACTGACTTCCTGTCTTTCTGTGTCCTTGTCCTTGTGCCAATGTATTCTTTCCTTGTGTACCTATCATGTGTCCTGTTTCCTGTAGTACTGATACTGTCTGGTCCTGTAAAGTCCTTTGCAAAATCGTTTTGTAGCAATCCAAGTAAGAAAAATGTATGTTCAAACCTGTAGGTTGTATGCTCAAAGAGTGTGTATGTAATGCAATGTGTGTGCCTCTTGCCCTCTCATCGAAATATGACTTCATTTTCAGTGTAAAACGTCTAGTACTGTCCTAGAACATATCTGTAGTGTCTGGAGAGGTCTTCTGCATGATTTTGTACTTCAAACTGATCATAACTACTCATTCCTAGAGTAGATTGAACTGTATCATCATTCAATAGGTGTCCTGGAGCATCCTGATACTCTATTTCCTTCTGTAGTGCTAGAATATCATGCCTGAATGCTCAAATAGTCTGATCAATCATTCCTAATTCACTATTGCTCTGATGTTTGCTGGCTGTATGCATATTGCCTTTGCTTTCCCTTGAAGCAGTGTGATAATCTGTTTGAGTGGATTGAGCAGATTGAGCAGATTGTCTGGGTTCCGAACCTGTTCTCTGGCTTGAAGTTGCCCTCTGAACTTCTGTACTTTGTTCCATACAATGCATATCCATTCCTGATCTCAGTAGTGTCTTACTATCGTTGTAGTACATAGATTGTAGCAGTTTTACATCCTGTAGGTTGTAATTGTCATTCTGTAGCTTGAATACCTTAATTCTTACTATGTATCCTGAGTATATGTGTGCTAGTGCATCCATTTGAGTGCCTGTGATGCTCATACTATGTCTAATAAAGTATCCTGAGTCTATTCCAATGAATCCTGACTGTCTGAAAGTGTATTTCACAATGTAATACCTTATGTTCTGCTGTAGATACAATGTATACCATAGATCCTTGTACTTCAAGCTGGTCTCAATGTTTCTGAACAATTCTTCATCATGAACTGAATAGTTTCGTAGTGTAACATCCAATTGTATCTTATAGAACATTGTTCTATGCAAATTCCTTCAATTGTGCTCATTACTGACTGTTTCTTCAATCCTGAAGATGGAAATGTCTGTTCTAATGTCAACTGACATAGTTCCTTTGTAGTACTCAATACTAATCCTGTATCTCTTCATGTACTGAATAGAATTGACTGTGTATGTGTATGTCTGTGTCTTTCTATCACTGTCAATGTATCTCCATGCCTGATGCTTATTCTGAAGCAGTATCATCTTATCCTCAATGTATATGCACTTTTCCTTGCTCAATGTACTGATGTCTGTCTTCTAATGTGTGATGTAGCCTTCTAACTTAATAGAATACCTGTGTGAATCGTTTGGATTGAAATATTTCTCAGTATCCAAGAGTAGTCATAGTTTATAGTCCAGTAATGCTTGATAGATTGTCCTACTTGTGCAGTTTACTATTTACATTGCCTTGTAAACCATAATACTATCTGGCTGGTTATATTCTGATTGTCTAACATTCTTAGGTCCTTTCCTGATGTCCTGGTACACATTCCTGTTGTCTGTGAACAGCCTGTATTTCTCAAGAGTATTGTTTCGATTTGTGGCTCTAAGAATTGGTAGTAGTGTCTCTGAAGTGTTCATATATGTGTTGCCTTGTGCCTGTAGCATCTTAGACTCCTTGAAACAATGGTTGTATGTGTGTTTCCTAGTCCTTTCCATGTGCCATACATATCTGTAGTCTTGTAGAATCCTTTCTACACTGTATGCCTGTGCTTTTGAGTGTAAAATGTCATTGTATACACTATACAATCGTCTATCTCAATGTTTAGACTTCCTACAATGTTTATTCCTGTACTGAATGCCTGTAGTACAATGCCTAAGTACTATAGTCTCATAGAGTCTCAAATATGCTGAATTCGCCCTTTCAAATGTGTTGTTTGCATGCCTGAACTTGTGTTCTGTTACTGAATCCTTAGTATTACCTTCACAAAGTATCCAAATCGATAAAACATGTATATTGCTGCTAGATATGTAAGAATCTGTGTCATAGTCCATAATTGACTCTAATTCTATGTAGTTCTTGCTGTCCAAGTTGTCTGCTAACTTATCTAAAGCAGTGTAACTGATACTGACATTACTAGATGATGAACAATCATCCTGCACATTGTTCAATCTGATTGTATTGTGAGTAGGACAATTCCTGGCTAAGTGGTCATCTTGTTCACAAATGAAATATAGTCCTTTTGCTCTCATTTCATCCAATTTCGATTGGGAATAACGTTTGAAACCTGTAGTGTACATTCTCTGATAGTTTCCTGTCTCACTTTCATGCTGGTCATTGTTCCTTGATGGATAATACAATTGCCTGGCCTTTCCTTTGGCATTTGTGCTGCTTGTATGTATAGTATCCTGACTAGAGTCACTGTGATCTGAATCATTGCTTTCACTATCCTGTAGAGTGAATTGACTGTTTCCTGAATTATCAGAACTGTCTGTATGCAAATAATCACTCTGAGAATCATTGCTGCATCCTTACAGATGGAATTGATGTCTAGAATCTATATGCCATTTGATTCCTATGGATTCATTCGCTTTTTCAATACTCTCAAGCCTATCCTTAAAGATTGAATAATCTACAGTGTCTGGATTCAAGCAATCTAATTGTAATTGCCTCTGGTACTTGGAATTCAATCCATACCATGCCTGTCTGGTCAATTCTTGCTGAGAAATGTCTCCTAGATTTGTAGCTTTCATTTCTAGATTATACAAATAATCCTGAATGTTCCTATTGCCTTGTTTTGAAGTGTTGAACTCTTTCTGCAGTATTTCAGCAAAGTTGGAAGGGAAACAAAAGTCCATAAGTCCTCTAAAGAACTGAGCAAGTGTCCATCTATGCTCATGGTTTGTAATCTTTTGCAAATAGAAATTCATTGCTTTTCCCTTGATAAAACCTGGCATTATCCCTACTTGGCTCTTAGGGAAATGATGAAGTCCTGATTGTTTCATGTACTGATTGACTTCAATAACAAACTTTGTATACTTCTACAAGTCTGGTTCACCTGAGTATACTGTAGGAGCTATTGGTTCTGTACTGCATATCTGTATCTTCAATTTGAGGAGTTCTTTGTTCTGTTTCTTCCTCAAGCATTTCTTATACTTCTTAGTAGGCTCTGTATCACTCGAATCAATGTCTGACAGTTTGAATAAAGCATTACTTCAATTGTAGTCATTGGATGAAGAGGAATCCGAATTATTACTGTCTGGGTCTGATCCTAGGTCGAAATTTCCCTTTCTCTGTATCCTAGAGCTCTGTATTGCTCTGTATGTGTAGCTATTCTTTGCTAGGCTCTCTGAAGGTCTTATTGATGCAAATCTGCCTTTCTGAACATTATTCAGTGCTTTACTATGCCTGTGTCCATTGTTTGTTCTTGAACTACTGTTAGAGCTATTCTTATACTTGCTATACTCAATATGTGGCTTTGAACTGTATAGTTTGCTGTACTCTGAATTGACTTTGTTCTCACTAATACCACTAGTGTATACCTTGCCTGGGACTGCTTTCAATTGCAAAGTATTGCTATAGGATTGTTTGTTCCTTTTATTTTTACAAGGGATACTCTGATGTCCTGAAAAACTTAGTATTTCTATTTGAGACCACATATATCTAGGTATTTCACTTTCTCTCTTATTCCTGGGCCTGGCTAGGGTGTTGTATCTGTTGTAGTACTCCTGTACATTGCTCCTGTGTAATGTGTAGTCGATATCTGCTATGTATGAGGTTAAACACTTGATTTTGTAGGTGTATGCTTGGTTTTTGCCCTCTGGATCAAGTACTGATCCTTGTAGTTCCAATTTGCATTCACTTTTGCTATCCTCAAAGTACTGTTCTGTCAATACAATGTCTGTTTCGCTTGGATAGTCTGAATCGATTTCACAATTGTATTGAATGCCTGGCAGTTCCAGTTTTTGTTCTGTTCCTTGTGCTTTGTGTATTCCTCTTGCTTTGTGCTTTCCTTTTACTTTCTGTGAATGCAATTGTTTGTCTAGACTCTTGAGCGTTTCTTCTACACTCTTAGATCAATAGTTATGATCTCTACTGTCTGTTGGTACTATAGTATGTCTGGCTTTTGTTCTGTAGCCTGCCTGAAGCATTTCATACTTTTCTGTTGGTATACTATCAAGTCTGCTCTTGTTTGATAAAGGAGTTGCTTTCTCCTCTTCCTGATACATTCTATTGAACTTGTACATTCTCTTATTCAAATTGTCAATGTCTATCAAACTGTGGAATGGGCTGACATGTCCTATGTCTATCTCAATTGCTCTGGCTCTTACAATGTGTCTGAAGGTCTTACTTGCCTTCTAGAAATCTTGTTCCTCATTAATTCTCTGTAGTTTCAATGCCTGGCTCTCCTAGCCTTGTCTGTTACTCTTGTTCTTTGAGTCCTGGCTGCTTTCTTCACTGCCTAAAAGGGTCTTAGGTGTCTCATTACCCTCTACATCACTGTTGTCAATGTGTTTCTGTTCTGAAGTAAGTGTGCTCACTAGATACTTATTCACACTCTTACTGATACTGACTATATACACTCTGTACTCCTTGTATTGGCTTGCAAATTCCTCAATGCTTGCTGTTAGCTCTCTATGTTGACTTGGTGAATCCTCAAACCAAATCACCTGTTCTCTATCAAGTGAATCCTCAAACTTGGTAGCCTGAAATCAATTGAGCAAATCCTCAAGCTCAATCACCTGTACTTGGTGAGTTGAATCCTCAAACTCAACCTTCTGTACTCGATTGAACAAATCCTTGAATCCAATTGCCTGTTCATCCTGAACTTGACTGTCTGAATCCTTAAGAACAATTGCCTGAGCATTTCCACTCTCTGTACCTTTGTTTGTTATTTCTTTGAGCCTAGTAGTGTCAATACTTGCTAGTGTCTGCTCTACAGTACACATTTGTCTAACTATATGTGCTGGTACAGTTACATACCTTAGTTCTACATTATTAGTATGTACTAGTTCATCAGGGTGCCTCCAGCCTTGTGTAGACAAGGACTTATCACCTGGAATAAGTTCATTAGGTTGCCTCCAGCCCACAAGGGACAAGGACTTACTTCCTAGCATGTTAGTATTAATATCCAGACTTGGGTACCCTCTGGGAATCGTCAGTCAAGGCTTGGCAGCCACATTGTAACTAATATTCAATGGATAATCTTGTTGTCTATTGCCTGTAAACTTGATACACACCTGTTTGTTCCTTTTCACTGTCACAGATGCCTGGTCCTTGACCCATCCAATCAATGCAAACCTCTAGTGTATCCAGTACTGGTCCATATCAATATGTGCTAATACGTTCCAGAAGCATTCTACAGCATTCTGAAGCATTGTGAACCTACTAGGGGCCAATCCAGTAAGTAGTCTCTGTTTCTACTTGAAAATCGTAACTTTACTCACTAATAATTCCTGATAGGTACTAGACAACAAGGGAGACCTAGGGTTGATCAGACCCTTTGGTTCCTCAGTGTCCAGCAAGGGGTTTCAGTACTAGGTGGGTACAGTCAAAAATATGTAAGGAAACTCACTGTTCCTCACAAGAGAATTCTAATTGCCCTTAGTTCACTCAACTACTAACTGGGATAACCTAGTACTTGAGCAAGGGGTCAGGGGAAAAGAATCCCCTTTACCTAGCAGTCAATACTGTCTTTTATAGGGGTATACACATGTAGATACATGAGGAGGAAGTGTAACTAACTACAATGAGAATATATGTGCTTGTGGGTCCCACTGTGTAATGATCTGACACAATCAGCAATGTAGTGATAATAAAATACAAACCAGTAAATCAAATCCTTACAATCAGTTAGTAATAGTGCTCAACTGTCTGAGTAAAGATCAGAATGTTGTCCAGATACACACTAACATACTCTGAGTCAATCAGATCTGTAAGAATGTGATTCATGAATGACTAGAATGTTGTGAGCAAGTTGGTTAGTCTGAAGAACATTATAGTCAGTTTGTACAATCTGTAATTAGTTCAGAACACAGCCTTCCACTCATCTCTGTCTTAGATCCAAATATTATTGTACCCTTATCAAATGTCCAACTTAGTGAAAACCCTAAATGTATGTATCTTATTAATGAGCTCCTGAATCAGGGGGAGTAGGTACTTGTTTTTGATAGTACTCTCATTAAGACAATAATAATCCTGAACTAGGTAGAGCTTCCCATCTTTCTTTTTGACAAAGAAGAAAGGGGAGGCTATAGAGGACTTTGAGGGTTGGATTCAGCTGTTCCAAAGATTTTCCTAAAGGAACTTGTCAAGCACCTCCTACTTGTCTCTGTTAAGTAGGTAGACCTTACAATCCTTAGGTTGGAAACCCTTAGTCAATTCAATTGTATAGTCCTAGGAACAGCATTCAGGAAGCTGGTTGAATTCCTCTTTACTAAAGACTTTAGAGAACTCTTGGACAAAATCTGGCAGGCTGGGTTTATATGTGTTCTAGAGTAGAGTTGTTCTAAGAGGGTTCTAGACTGGTTCTGTCTCAGACATCCTTCAAATCAACTCTGTTCTACCTTGACTAGAATATGTATCCACATATCTATCCTAATTGAAGAAGAACAACTGGTCACCTTTATTAGAACTGTTAATAACATTAGAAGTATTTACATTCACTCAGAACAGTAGTATAAGGTAGCTGTAAGACTCAGGACACTGATTGAATGTAAGTGTCTACTCTAACTAGTCAATAGTAGGGTTGTGAGCCTTGAGCCATTTGAATCTGATGAAGACATCTGTCTTTCTAAGGTTAGTGACTCTGAACTTAATACTTTCCTCATAATCCTGAATGGTCATCTGTAGTTGGACAAACTTAGTAATCTAACTATTCCAGTTCAGAGTTCTGTCTGTATTGTATACTAGGATTGGAAGTGGAACACATTAAGTAGGGAGGTAGTGTTCCCACACAAAGGCCTTATTAATACACAAACTAGTGTATCTACTGTCTACCAGAGCTATTATTCAGATCTGGGGGGATCCTAAGAAGGGAGCTAAGAGGATAGGGACCTAGAGCTAGTACTTAGAACATTCTCAGATAAACTACTGCTTGTTCTAAAGGGAACATACAGCTTGTACAGCCTTGTTGTCTAAGAGGGTAAGTATATACACTAACATTTCCTTATTAACCTCTCTCTTTCAACAAGGACAGACTCATGTCCTCAACTGTGAACTCAGCTGAGACCATCCCTGCTTGATACTATAGACAAACTACTGAGTAGTAAACAGGGCTGGGTAGTGTTCTGAATGTTCTAAGATCTTAGAACACAAAAGTAGCAGGTCAGATTGTGTAGATTTAGACTTGGATAAAGTACAAAGAGAAGAATCAAAAGAATCAGAAGAAATAGGAGAACTATCTACTTTTGTTTTCAGCTTTTTTCTTTCTAATAAATAATTTTGTTGTTTTACTTTTTCTACTTTTTCTACTTTTTCTGTTTTTCTTACTTTATTTACTTCTAATCCTACAGTGTCTATTGAATCAAAAGTGACTGTTAAAAAATCCAAGTTATAGCCCTTTAGTACTACATTCACTGTTGAGCCTCTACAAAATCCTAGAGTATATAGTTAGGGTCTAGGAGTTCTAAGGTGACTTCTAGATTTGTAGAAAGAGCTTCTTACTACAAATCCTGTTTGTTACTTATCATCACTCTAATGACCTGACAGATATACTGTCACTTCTACAGGCAGTCCTTAATCTAGTGCTCTAACTTTCTGTAAGCAAAGTATGCTCCTTACTTTCAGGCTTCTCTAATGTCTATCAGAACAGATTGATTACAAATTACAGGCAGATTGATCTGAGGGCTTGGAACTGTTAGAGTTAGACACATGTGTAAGCATTCTACACAGACTTGATACATCTGAGCTACAGCTTGGTTGAAGGAAATAGTGTGTGTCTTCTACTCAGTGTAAGTGACCAGTTCTAGTATTATTCTAAGAATCTTATTAACTAGTTCTGGGTGAAGAGCTTTTTCAAGCATTCTAATAAGGACATTATTGAACCTGAGTGTGAATCCTACCTTCCAGGCTAGGATATCAAACTCCTGAAAGAAGGTATTGACAGAATGTTTACTCTGTTATAGAGATACAAGCTTGTTCTACACATTGTACTTCTTATTCAGATTAATGAAGGAAGTACAGAGCTACCTTATGAATTCCAAGTATGACTCATTGTTCTAAAGTTGGATCAGGCTTCCAATCTGATGGCCTTTGATCCAGTTCTGGGCCCAAGTGGCCACATTGCCTTCCTTTATGAAGGAGAGGACAAATAGGACACAATCAAGATCTGAGAATAGATTAGTCAAAATAGTAGCTATGTATAGTTCAACTTAGCACTGGAAGTCCTCAAAGTACTACCTATTAAAGTCTGAAGGGTAGGCTACATGCACTTTCTTTCCAGAACAAGTTGCAACTTCTAGAACAATTAGAACAGGTTCTGAAGGGGCTAGAGGCACATGGTTAGTAAAGGCCTCTTAGATAGAGGTTTACACATATTAAGCTAGTTCTGCTTGTAACTGCTGATCTGGCAGGACAGTAAGGGTAGCAGTTAGTGTAGGAGGGTCCATGTTTACACTACAAAGGAATCAGTACTAAACTAAAAGGGGTAATAAATAGAAGAAGGGTGGCAAAAGTTTAAAAGGGGTTTAGAGAGTTTAAAATTTAAAAATGTAGAAGGGTTAGGACAAAGAAAAGAGATCAATATAATAGTGAGTACTAATGCTTAAAATGTAGGAGAGTTGTAGGGTGGTAATGAGTAGTCTTGATCTGATGTTAGTAACAGTGTAGAGGGGACCTGAAGGCTCAGTGAGGGGACCTAGGCTACAACTATCCTACACAACAGAAATACAGAATGTGAGCACTAGAACATAGTCAGAACTTGTAGAACAGGCAGAGAGAGAGAGTGAGACAAGAGTAGAGTATATAGAGTAAGCCTAAGAGTACAGGACTACCTAGAGTAGACAAGATCAAGACTACAGGACTAGTCTGATCTTGTACACCTATATATACTAAACTACACAAGAGTACTCAGAGAGTATGAGCTACTTAAGAATAATAAGCTATGAAGAATGAAAGAAAGGAATGTCAAAGATAAAGATACAAAGAATGAAGGGATAGACAAAGGGTAAGAGACTATAGAATGAACAAAGAATGAAGGGGTGGTCAAAGGAATGGAATGATAAAGTAAGGAAGGGTAGTAGTAAGAGTCAGTATACATATAGTCTATAGACAGTACTCTTGAGAGACAGAAGTCCCAAGTTCCAGTACAGAAGGGTGCAGAACCCTTAGAACTGAAGGTATAAGAGTAGAGAACTGTAACACAATCACCCTCTTCTCAATTCCATGTGTGATCAGAATACTTTTCTCTACTCATAGTACATACTCTATAGTTAGAATTCAATTAGGATTAAAGTATGTAGGGTCCAATGTTCCTTACTCCTCTTCTGTCTACACAAATGCTTCTGACTGTAGCATTAATAGGTTTTCTGCAAGTTTCCATTCTTCCAGCCATAGGAATCCTGATTACAATTCTCTAATTACTTACATTTGTTCTTCTGTAAGTCAGCTAGTAGGTACAAAGGACTATAGTATTGTTAGTAATATAGGCATTCTAGCTAGAGGATTAGGGTGCCATTGTCTGACTATACAGAACTCCTCTGGAAGCACTCTGGGTACAGGGTGTACCTTATTTGCAACTTTCTTGTAAGCCTACAAAACTGTGTCAAGTTTGTCATCCAGTGTATTAAGAATTACTGACTTCTGTGACTCTACTACCTCTATCATTCATGATTCTATGACTTGTGATCCCTGACTGTAATCCTTTCTTACATTTACTCTATTTCCTTTGTCTCTTCCTCTGTATAGAATCATTACCTTACTATTACTCTTCTGCTTGTTTGTTCCTACTCTGCTTGTTATATGTACATCTCCTCAGAATTGTAGTGTTTCCAGTTCCTTGACACTTCTCAAAAATCCATCTCCAGCTTGTATCATAGTGCTCTCACTCTGGTGGACAGAGACCACCTCCTAGACAGATTATTCAGGTTCTAAAGCATTATGTACTACTCCTTATTTACAAAATCTTTGGTTTCACATTCTGTAGTTGTAAAGAATGGTCTACCTAGCAAGATCCTGAACAGAGCTTTCTACACAACTTGTACTGTAATATCTATACAAAGTATTCCTATAGAGAGTTACAACCTCAGAATCTGTCCTATAGTCAATCCCCAACCTGTGTCTACTGTTTCAAGCATAATGGCCATATTACAATCTAACAGAATCTTCAATACTTTCCATATGTCAGCTCAAACTATGTTCATACTTGAACCCTAGTCTAGTACACAATCTACCTCAATTTTTCTGTCTACTAATGCTTCAAGCATACAGAGTAGAAGCAAATAGTTAACTTCTGTCAACATGTTGTAATACTACTACAGTACACAAATGTTCAATCCTGTAACAGGCAGTTCTCTACTGTAGAATGTAGTGTTTCTATCCATTCAGTGCCTTAACATAACTAATTTGTGAGTCTTCTTATGAAGCTCTAGAGACAATGTGAGCAACTCTCACTGTGTAATATACACTTCCTAGTCCAAGCTACAATCTAAAACTCTTCCAGCTATTTCCAGGTCCTCAATTAGTATAATGTAGTAGTACAGGTACTCCTTTGTTCTAGTTGTGTCTTACTGTGTACTTACTAGTACTGGTCTGATTTCTGCAGGTTTTGCTACTTTGTAATTACACCCTTACTTTCCCTTCCCCTTTACATCCTTTGCTTTCAATTGTTCCACAACCTTCTTGTAGGCTTCTCCTAGCATTACTTCAAGCCTTTTGAGCTCTACAAGGTTCTCCACCTCCTCCTCTTCTTCTTCATCAACCTCTACTATTATAACTAGTACAGGAGCTCCTAGATTGTGTACTATGACTAGTGTAGTCTGTACAAAACTAACAGAGTACATTTGTAACAATGGAAAGTAGCTATCAACCTTTTCCTTCAAGGTCTGCCCTATCCTAGAAATGGTGTTTCTGTTAGCCATAATAATCTTATTGTCTAGGCTCTACATACACTTCCTATTTGTAATGTATTCTAACACTTTTGAGCAACTGTGTATAAAATGTTTAGATTCTCCACAAAACACACAACTTCTGTTTCCTGATCCTCTACCTGAACCTCCACCATATCCTCCTCCTCCTGATTGTGGACCTTACTTTATTGATTCTACTTGTGATTGCAGACTCTAAAGTGCTTCTACAATGCTTGTCAGATTAACTTCCTCCTGTTTGACTAGAATCACAGACTGACTCACAAGTGTTTCCAACCTACTAACTGCTATGAGTGTAGATCCTCTAAGGATTGATCCTGCTACAGCTACAACTTGTATAATATTATACACAAGTCTGTCCTTATGGTTCAGATACTTGATTTTTAACTTCTACATCAGTTTCTCTACAATTACTCTACAGAACATGTGTAGAAAAATGTAGCAAGATTCCTCTAGTGACAGCTTATTGTTAGTCATCAAATAGGTTGCTATGAGTGTAAACTCTCAGTAGTACATTCCCAAATTGTCCCTATTTGTAATTCCTCTCTCTGCCTATTTCTGTACTACAGTATCTAAGTCACTTCTAGCATATTGTGCTCCTGTCTTAAGACTTGAGTAATATGTGATTACTCCTGTCTTAAATGTATCCTAAGATGCTTTATCTACATTATCCTACAAATCCTCCACTTCTACAGGCACATACTTTATTGTGAGCAGAATGATATCTGCTCTAGCTATGTTGCATTTGTTTGCAAGACTTTCCATGTCTGTGAAATACCTCTGTAACTCTCAGGGCTTGGTTCTGTTGAAGGACAGTACATTATGTGCTCCACAACAAGGCAGCTTCAGAATGTTTAATGTAGCCATTGGCTACACTGCTGGTCTTGGTTGTAATAGAATTTGTGTGTTTACTTGTAGTTGCTAAAGTAGTTGCATGTCACTTACAAGTTGTTGTTACTGTAACTAGAGCTGTGTTGTTAACAATACACTGGTTGTTAGTAAGAGTAATAATACTGGCTGCTGGACTGTCTCTGTTTCCTGTAGAGATGACTGTACTCTTCTGTAACACAGTGTTCCAGTTACAGTTGGTTGTGATACTAATGTGGTTTAGGAAAGTTGTAGGGTAGCTAGTGATCTTGTACACAATTCTAGGGATGTGAAATACAGTGGTTTGTTACAAACTCAGAAACCAATTACTTGGGGATTGAGTAATGTTGCTACAATGTCTTCTTCTTCCTCCTCTTTGTTACTGACTTGAGCACTCTACTGTTCTAATAGTGTTCCTAAGGTTTCTACAATATTGGATTCTGTACTTCTAGTGTTCAGACTATCAGATGTTTCACAGTGTGATTGGATTCTAGCAGATCTGTGTGTTCTGCTCAATACAGGTACTAGTACTGACTGTGACTGAGTTGACCTAAGGCTACAGGCTAGTGTCAGAGAAACCTGTTCAGAATGCTGAGAACTGTTGGAACTTGTGTTGTTTAACTATAGAAACCCTCCTTACAGTAGGCTCTAGATGAAACTCCTGTAAGGTGCTTAAGAGAAGAACACAGGTGATTTGTTAAGTTTGAGGGGGAGCTAAACCACAAGTCTTATGAGACTAGTGTCACACTCATACAACATGTACATTCTAATACATTCTGATTGGAAGGGCTCAGTTGTATCAAAGTTGCATCATCCTCATGTCAGCAATCCTTCAATTACATTATTATTGCCTACACAATAGTCTTAGTTGCTCAACTCAGACTAGTTGGGTTCTGGACTCTAGTTCTGATTCACAAAGGCAAGACTCTGAGCCTTCAGACAGCTGGTTGATCAATACAAAGGGGACTTGGATCCAGAGTCCTAGATAGGTTGATACAAAGGAGACAGTGGTGGATTTGTTCACAAAGGACTAGTAGCTACAAAGGACTCATAATTTCTATAAATACCCTCATGTAATTCATACTTTCCAGCAATCAAGTTACTCTCTACTGTGACTCTTAGTGTGTAGTTTGACAGTCTCCTCAGTTAACATTCCATCTTGCCTTGTCTTGTCTCATATTGTCTTGTTCCAAAGTGTAGCTTTGTCATTCTGCACTACTCTTGTCTTGTTAATTGTCACCTTTGGAACTTGTATGTTCTGCTCAGATCTACCTATTCCTTCTCACTCTTGACCCCTCTTAGTGTCTGTACCTTGCAGACTCAACTGACCTCTTCTACCTCAACTAGTACTTAAGATCAACATTTTGGAGCCTACTATAAGAGGGGTTTCTCAAGGTGTCTTAAGTAGGCCAAGTAGTCAATAGGTGGTAGTGTTACTAAGAGTGTACCAACTCAATCACAGAAGAATCAGATTCTGGACCTGAATTAGATTTGGTTGACTGTGACCTCTCACAACCTGTATTCTACACACTCAGTCCTGTTTCTGAAAGGGTTTCCATACAACCTCTTGAGCAATCTGGCTCAGCTTCACTATCCATGTTTCATAGTTTGTTCCCTAGTTTGTTTCCATCAACCTTTACACACAACTCTACTTGTTCTGTATCTCCTATTCTGTCTGTTTAAGAAGAAGACCACACAATCACTCTAGCATTTCTACCAATTCTGATTGTTCTGACAGTTCTGAGTACACAGAACAATCTAATAAGTTCCCAGTCTTAATAGATGAGCTCACAGAATAATCCAAGCAGCTCACCTGCTACAGCCAGTACTCTGAGTGGCCAGCCAGTCACAACCAATGTTCTGAATGCTCTACCAGTTATGATTCAAGGACAGACTGGCCTGCCCCTGTGCTGAACAAGCTGTAATGCTTCCTATTATAACAGAACCAATGTGTAGGACCTGCCTTAGTTCCTTGAAGAAGTAGAAATGATTGGAGATGAGTTCCAACTTTCTGATCAACAGCTTATCTAGAGAGTAAAATATTATGCTAACCAATCTGATTCTAAGATCTGGGCCTTAATACCTGAAGCTGTAGACAGTGTCTCAGATTGGCAAACTGCTCAAGCAGCAATTCTTGGATTATACCTGTCCCTTAACTATGATTGCTACTATGTGAAGAATGACCTCCATATCCTGGTCCAACAATAGGCTGTCACTAGAATCCAGAACTGAGAGGAGTTTGTAGAGTACTAGCACAAATTCTAGAAGATAGCAAGCTTCCTAGTCTCAAAGAAAGAAATCATGGAAGAAGATTGGAACAAAGCATTCCTTGACAGTATTACAGGTGCCTTCAAAGATCAGCTAACTCTCTGTTTGCTAGCCCACAACCCTAACCATAATAGTTGTATAGCTTACACATACACTAAAGTTGTTAAGGCTGCTAAGCTTATGTAGGGAGGTATGGCTTTACAACACTCAGGAAAGACAGTCAATGTGACTAGAACAACAAGTTCCAGAACTATTCTGATAAAGAAAGAAGACACAAACATGGCCACCATCCTTGATTCACTCTACTCATTCTAAAGCAAGTTAGACTTGTTTGAATGCAAGACTAGTTCCCTGTTTGTAGGAAACACAGGTACACAATCTGTGTAATCTGTACAATCTGCTCATTCTGTAAGGCTGCCCTACAACACAAACTGCTCCTTCTGTAGAGAAGACAGACACTTCATTTGCTTGTGTCTGAAGGTTAATAAGTTCATTTGTAACAGAAAGTGTATCCAGAACACATCTGGAAAAGTTGTTCTCCCTAACAGATTGTTTGTTCTATCAACAATCTAAGGACAACTACTCATGGATTGTTTCAACCAGTATCATACAACCAACCCCAGAAAGTGTGCCCAAGTCTCCTAAAATGTATAGGACATGCTACTGTATATAGTGTCCCTCCTTGAAATTGCAAAACCAGCACCAGTATCCTAAACATTGTTTACTGTTCCAGCCACATATATTGAAGAAGTCTTAGAAGCAGAATACAAGGTTGAAAGACTTGAAGTCTTACTCAGAGAGGCAAAGAAGAAAGTCACTACTAGTAAGAAGCTCAAGTTTGACAGAGTAGAGGTTCTGAGGCACAGAACAACAAGCATTCTAAAGAAGAAGGACAAGAAACCTAAGCTAGAACCAAAGCCTACACCACCTGCCAAAGTAAGCCAGGCCTTAAAGTATGACAGATTAAAGTATGCTGACAAGCCTACTGTCAGACCACTACTAGAACCACATCAGTACTGTAATCTCTCTCTCATTAAAGACCCTGTCATTGTCTAGCAGATAGTCTCTCACATTCTAGACTCTAGCATCAGCCTCACCCTGAAGGAGCTGTTGTTGATTGTACCTAATGTCTGAAAGCAAGTCAAGGAACTGTCATCTGCTAGGCAAGTTCTGAACACTGTCACACACCTTGTCTTGACAGAACCCTCAGAACTAATGACTTCTGAAGATACAATTGTAGCTCAAGTCTTACAGCACACATAGAGCCCAGAGTTGGTTGTAGAACAGGTTATACTGTTATGTACAGTTAAAGCCATCTTTGAAGATACTGAAGAAATCCACTGTATTCTAGACCAAGGAGCAACACTCTGTATCATTTGTAAGGATGTATGGAAACGTCTCAGAATCCATCTAAGTTCCAATCTTGCAATTATGCTTGAAACTGCTGACTCTAGACAAGTGCTGACACTCAGTACTGTTAAGAATGTAAAGATCAATATTGCTGGAGTCAACATCACCCTCTAAGCTCAAGTTGTTTGTCAAGCCCTGTTTGAGGCACTCCTAGGCTGACTATTCTTCACTATCACAGAATGCAAAACAAAGGACTTCATTAACAGTGACTAGTCCATAACACTATTAGATCCCTCAGATTGTTAACAGAAGTGCTGAGTTATGACTGGAACACAAACTGTTCTGCAGAAACATGACAAACAAGGATTCATAGTAATCACTAATCTCTCAACTCTTATATTAGTCAATCAGCCCCTCAGTGTTTAGGACAAACAGTGTTCTGATTTGAGTTCTAATACTACTAAAGCTACAATTCCTGACACACACATGCTATCCTACAATAGACACACACTAGTCTCTACCATAGTCAATCTGCTCCTCAGTTGTCTAGTCACCCTGTCAGCTGCCCTAGGATTAGACCCCTTTGTTCTATACATGCCTGACAGTCCTGGAGAAAATGTATTTGCATACAAGAAGGTAGTAAAGAAGGTTAGACTAGTCACTGGAACTCTCCTGGAAGAGTTTCAGATTGTTTGACAGAAGCATCCTAATCTGTTGAAGGACATGCCAGAACTACTGCTGCACTCCAAGCTGTTTGTCCTAACACACTGTTTCATACAAGAATGTATGGAAGCTCTTAACATTAATCCATACAACTTCCTCTGGCCAGAAGAGCACCAGCTTTTGATCAACCTGATTTTGATGTATGAGGATGCCTTTGCCTGGAACAAGCTTGAGAAAGGTGCCCTAGACCCAGAATACTTTGATCCAATTTTGATTCTGACTGTTCTGCATATTCCATGAGTACAAAGGAACATCCAGATTCTACAGGGAAACCTTGACACAGTTGTGAAAATTCTCAAAGACAAAATCACCACTAGAGTTTACAAGCTATCAAACTCATCTTACTGTTCCTGATAGTTTACTATAGTAAAGAAAGACAGAAAGTCTCTACACCTAGTCCACAACCTCCAGGAACTCAACTGAGTTTCAATCTGAGACTCATCTGTACCTCTAATGATTGAACAGGTTGTTGAATCCTTCTCTGGAAGGGCCATTTACTCTGTGCTAGATCTCTTTGTTGTCTTCAACTAATACTCTCTCAATGAATGCTCTTACAATCTTACAATGTTTCAGACACTACTTGGAACGTTCTGACTTACTGTTATTCTAATAGGTTATACTAATTCTTTTCAAATTATGTACAGTGATATTACTTTTATTTTACAGGACAAAATTCCTAATACAGTACAACCCTATACTGATGATGTCTATATTAAAGGCAGAACTACAAGATACAAACTTCTGGACAGAATGTACAAAACTGTTCCTGGAAACCCTAGTATCCAACAATTTGTATAGGAACACACTCACAACCTAAACTGTGTCATACAGTGAGTCAAAGCAGTCTACAGAATGTTCTCCAGTCTGAAGCTGTGTGTGTTCTGACTGTATACAACCATCTTAGGCTATAAGTGTACCTATGCTGGAAGGGAGCCAGATGATTCAAAAGTCCAGAAAATCTGTGACTGGCCCACATGTTGATCTGTCTCCAAAGTTAGAGGATTCCTCAGAACCACAAGTGTCCTCCACATGTTTATTTGAAATTTTGCTCAGCTTGCTAAACTACTCACACATTTGACCAAGCACAATGTTCTGTTTGAGTTCTGTTTGGAACACATGGTAGTGATGGACAAACTCAAAGACACTGTTATTAATAGCCCCACCTTATGTGCTATTGACTATGAGTCAGACATGGAGGTTATTGTTACTGTAGACTCATTTATTATTAGTGTAGGATTCTATCTTGGACAAGAACACCTTGACAGTTGTTGTTGAATCAACTGATTTGGATCAATTAACTGGAACAAAGTGTAATCCTAATACTCTCAAGCTAAGATCAAACTCTTCAGATTGTTCTACACACTCTGTGCCCTACAAATTCACCTTATTAGAGTAAGGAAGTTAGTAGTGGAAATGGATACTGTCTATGTTAAGGGTATGATAAATAACCCAGACCTACAGCTGAATGCTACAATCAACAGATGGATTGTCAGAATCCTACTGTTCAACTTCAAGTTCTGACACGTTCCAGCCCTACAGTTTGCTTGTACTGACAGACTGTCTTAATGTCCACACACTGAAGCTGACCTAGAAGAAGAAGATGACTTCAAGGAATGGATCAACCAAGCTTACACCTTCTGTTACAGTTCTGTGTTCACTGTTCCAAACAATACCAAACCTTCTGAGACATTTCTGACAACTAATCACACACATGCTAGAGAATATTGTCTCAGACAAGTCAAGACCTTCCTGGAAACATGCCTCTGACCACCCAGGATGGAAAATCACAAATTCACCACCTTTGTTTACTATGTAACCACTTTCTTTGTCAAGACTGGCTGACTGTGGCAGAAAACCCAGAATAGTAACCACCAACTTGTAATAGAACCTAACCAACAATGGAATCTTGTCAAGACTGTGTATGACAATCTCAGACATAAAGGAGTCTACTCTGTCTGGGCTAGACTTCTCAACTGCTTCTGGTGGCCTAGCCTCAGACCCAATGTCAAGTACTACATCTGCACCTGCTACAAATGCCAACTCTGTCAGACAACTCAAATCCTGATCCCTCCCATTGTTCTGAAGATTGCTCTGTTATTTGCCAAGGTACACATCAACACTAAGTTCATGCTGAAAGCAGGAGGGTTCTGATACATTGTTCACACTCAATACACACTCTCTGGCTACCCTAAGTTCTGCTTACTCTGTTCTGAAACTGGACAAAGTATCAGACAATTCATTTTTGAAGATATTCTCTGTTAATTTGGTGCATGCCTGGAACTTGTTACTGACAACAGAACCCTGTTTGTTGCCACACTAGATTGGCTTCACAACTGATACCACATCAATCACATCTGTATTAGCACATACAACTCTCAAGCTAATAGTATTATTGAACACTGCCACTTCAACATACAGGAAGCCCTTATGAAGGCTGCCAAAGGGAATGAACTATGATGGTATGAACACACACATTCTGTCTTTTGGTTGGATTGGATCACAATCTGTCATACAACTAGTATGTCCCCTTATTTTATTGTCTATAGTATTGAACCACTTCTCCCATTCAATATTACAGAAGTAATGTATCTTACTCTAGCACCAGACAAACTCATAACAACAACAGAACTCATTACAACTCAAGCATGTCAACTACAGAAACGTCTGGCCAACCTTCAAGCTATCATAGAATGTGTCCATACAGACTGGATCACTTTACTCTGACAATTTGAAGAAATGCACAAACACTCAATCAAAGATTTTAACTTTGAACCCAGTCAACTAGTCCTCATACACAACTCCAAATCACAAATGGATCTTGGACAAAAAACCAAGTCACACTATCTTGGACCATACATAGTAGTCTGTCATACACAAGGAGGATCCTATATTGTAGCTGAACTTGACAGATCAGTCTCCTGTCTTCACATTACAGTGTTCTGCTTAGTTCTGTACTTTGCCTGTACTACACTCTCAATTCCAGTTACACATCTTGTTGAAAACTTTGGTCCAGCTGATGAAATTAATGACACTGACAACTCACCACTGTCAGACAAGCCTTCTGAGGACTCCAACTCTGACTAAAGGCCAATTGTGGCCAACTACTATAGACCTATGTGTTCCTTACTTTCTTGAATTTGCCTTTTTCTATTAACCCCTTATAATATTCTAGACAATGTTCTGATCCTATTCTGCTCTATCTTCTGTTTTTCTTTGATTTTGCTTTTAACTAATTGTAGATTATAGTTAGACTTATGCTTCAAACCTGCATGGTTTTCCCTATAGTATGTTTTTTCCTACTAGGTTTTTTGTACACAGGTTTTTGTCCAGCAGCCCTTAGACCACTTTTGCATTTCTTCAGTCACAACAGTCTCAAAGTTATATACTGAGAGCTTTGTTCTGTTCTGTTCTGTTCTTGTTCTGTTCTTGTACTGTTCTTGTTCTATTTTGGTTCTGTTTTTGTTCTGTTTCTTTTTCAGTTTTGTTCTGTACTTGTTCTGTTCTTGTTCTGTTCTCATTCCTTTAGTTTGCCTTACTTTCAGTATGTATATGGCCTTGCCTCTGTTGTTTACCTATCAATACTGAGTCACTCTTATTACCTTATAATTATCACACTCATACTTTGGTAACATCATACATTGTTATGAACATACAGAAAATACTATTCAAAACTATAGAGGGGGGATTATATTTGGCTGCTTCTACAGGCAGCTTTTACATTGACTGTCTCACCTATACTGGTTCAGTTGTTCTGAATAGAACATCTAATTCTGTCCATCCTTCCATCCATCCTTCTAACACCTTGCCTTTGTGCCCATCCTAGCCTATAGCTGCTCTATGTCCTGTATTATTGTATCCAACATTACACAATAGGCAGCCACCTGCCTTCTGAGGACACAAAGCTTGTGTTTAAGCTCCAGATCCTCTTAGAACTCACTGTTGTCTAACAAGTGTTCCAAGAGTTCACCTAGAAGAATGTTGTCTTTAAAAGCTATCAGTATTAATCTCAGAACAACTTACCCAGATCCTCCAGACACACCCTTGACAGCCCAGCTATAGGGTACAGGTTTGTCACTATTGTCCTCCCCTACCTTGACTGTACATCCCTTACCACCTTACCAGTCTTTGTGAGAGAGCAACAGATCTTGCTCTTCTTGTATACTGAGTATACAATTGTCTCACTGTACTCTTAAATACACACTATGTGCTAACAAACACAGCTGCTACACCTCTGACTTGTCAAAGGTGTCAGGCCACTGTCTGGCACTAACTCTGGCACTAGAGAACTGTTCTGGAACTGCAACTCAACCTGCCTGTTTTCAACCTCCTCTACTACCCAGTCTGTCTTGTGGAAGTCTAATATGTACAACACAGAACACCTCCTGCCCAAATATATGTAATCTGCATCTAGATCAAGTGACTGGTAGTAGTCAGTCAAATCATTAATAAGTAAAGAAGGGACTATGTACTGCTTGAGTTGTCCTTCTCATCATTCTGACAGCCTGGTTGTACTCCTTACTACTCACAAAGGAGCACATCCAACCTCTTGTTATCTAGTGTTTGATCCTACTCATGTGCTCAGTATACAGACAACTCACACTCTAGCTCAGAACCTGGCAGAATGTCTGGTTCACCCATAGGAGCACCTGTCTCAGTATCCTGGACAGTGTGCCTAACCACATCAGACAGCCTCAGAACTACAACCTCTACTACCTACTTTGTTGGAGGAGCAACACTTGGTTTGTCAACAGTTATAGCATCTTCATGCCCTTAAAGTGGTTTGCCAATCAGAGCATCCTTGCAGCTACTGTACTCTGTATTGATTTGTAACACCCATGTTTTGAGTTAAAGTATGAGCTGCTACAGTGTAGCAAGCACAAAGCTGGCCTGCACACTTGATACAGTAAGTGTATCCTAATCCAACTGTACTGTCTTGTCAGAAGACTCAGAGACAATACAATGTCTAAGAACTTACCTGCAACCACACCAGTTCCACCCTCTACTCTATTACTACTAATAGCCAATCCACTGTCCTTGCACACTGTAGCAACTCCTGCATCCTTTAGGCAAGGGCCTACACTCAGTTGTAGACCTGATTCACTTCTTACAACAATGACATGGTTGAAGAAGAAGGACAAACTCAAAAAGAAGCAGAAGATTGAAACATAAAGTGCACCAGTTTGCAAATTTACACCCTCAGGTGTGACTGGGGACAGTCACATTCTAAAACACTTAGGAGATGTTATGCTCACACAACACATATGTTCTGATATGTTCTGATTAGAAGGGCTCAGTCACATCAAAGTCACATCATCCTTACGTCAGCAATCCTTCAATTACATCATTATTGCCTACACAATAGTCTTAGTTACTCAACTCAGACTAGTTGGGTTCCAGACTCTAGTTCTGATTCACAAAGGCAAGACTCTGAGCCTTCAGACAGCTGGTTGATTGATACAAAGGGGACTCGGATCTGGAGTCCCAGATAGGTTGATACAAAGGAGACAGTAGTGGATTTGTTCACAAAGGACTAGTAGCTACAAAGGACTCATAATTTCTATAAATACCCTCATGTAATTTGTACTTTCTAGCAATCAAGTTACTCTCTACTACAACTCTTAGTGTGTAGTTTGACAGTCTCCTCAGTTAATGTTCCATCTTGCCTTGTCTTGTCTTGTATTGCCTTGTTCCAAAGTGCAGCTTTGTTGTTCCACACTACTCTTGTCTTGTTAATTGTCACCTTTGGAACTCATATATTCTACTTGGATCTACCTATTCCTTCTCACTCTTGACCCCTCTCAGTGTCTGTACCTTGCAGACTCAACTGACCTCTTCTACCTCAACCAGTACTTGAGATCAACACTAGAGTGGCTCTAAACAGGTGTGAGTTCTTCTAGCACAGTTGCAACCTTGGAAGAGAGATGTGAGTAACAGAAAGTGTACTTTGCAAAGTGTACAACAAACAATCTGATACAGAAAAACAACAAAGACTAAGACTATGCCTCACACTAGAGGACTTTGAGACAAGAGACAAGAGCTAAATCAATAGGTGAACTATCTGAATTCCCCCCATATCTAGTACATGAGTAGCTGTATTTATAGTTTTCTGAGTTCTAGAAAAAGTATAGTACTAATGGGGAAATGTCATGACTGAACAAAAGAGAAATAACAAAATATACAAGAACAAATAAGAGAACCTTTTGCTAGAGGTTGGAAGAAAATAGGGTGAAAATGCATGAGGAAAATTTAAGTAGTCTGTATTCTAACCACAGGAAATGTTATACAAAAGGGAGAAGTAAGATTTACATTGAAAGAAGTAGAAGGTTCTTATACTGTTATCATCTGATTAGTACAGACAAAGTGTGGAGAGTTCTGAGATTTCCAGCAGTCTCCTGAGATCAACACTTTGATTGCTCCAATGTCCTATCTGATTGGAAGATTGTAGTACTTTGATCCAGGTAATAATAATGTAATAGTTTGCTGAGCCACTCACTGTGACACAACTTGTGTTCTGAGCCTGTGATAAGTACATGATCTGTACATCCTGTAGAGAAAACAATGTGTGTAAGCCAATTCTAAGACTGTACACTCTTACAGTTCCATTTGCAAATGCTTACAATGTAGAATAGTTGAGTGTTCTCAGAGTAGGCTTCTATGAGTCATGTGAGTGTTTGGAATTGATTGCCATGATTGTCTGCATGTAATGTACAGTTCTTAGTATAATGCTAATTGTTTCAATACAAAACTGTGTGACCCTATGTTTGTCTCTACAATTAATAAGTCTGATATTATTTTATGTTAAGAATCTCACTTACACTTACAAGAAGAAGATACTCTCTCTATCCCTTCTAGCTATAATATTCTTACTCTCTCTAGACTATTACACCCTTCTCTTTCACAACTAGGTAGAGGTGTGTTTACTATATTTAAACACACTCTCCCTATATATTACAGAACTGACCTCTCATCAACTAATATTCAAGTTCTACAGCTTAACAATACTATTATCATAAATGCTTACATTCCTCCAGAATCCTTCAAATGGTATCTATAGACTGAAATAAACCTACTCCTTCAACTTTCTCAGACTCTAGCCTTATACTCTACTCTAGACTCTCCTATTATTTTGTGTAGAGATCTTAATGCTAGAACTGTCTCTTAGCAATCCTCTAAATTTCCTGACCTTCCCAGAATTTCTTGTAATCACTCTATTAATACAAGAGGAAGAAACCTGTTACAAACTCTCTCTGACTGTAATCTCTTCATATTAAATGGTACTCACATCTCTTCTGACCTATCTGGGAATTTCACTTCCTTTCAAAAACAAGGCTCCTCTGTTATTAACTATTTTATCCTCTCTAGTTACTCTATAAAACTCTCTCCTACACTACCTATTACTAGACTACCTTACTCTTTCTCAGACCATACACTACTTCAATTCTCTCTATCAAATTTCATCTCATTTCCTTCTTCTCTCTCTTTACTACTTATTTCTCCTAATCTTAATAACTCTTCTCTTTTAAATTTCCCTCAACCTCTTACAGAACTTAACTCTTTATTATATGATACACTAAATTCCACTAACTCTGACCCTCTTCATTCCTCTCTCTTTGACAAAGTTTTTAATCAAACAAATCCTGTACAAATCTATACTGATGGATCTTGTATATACTCAAATAATTTAAACTGTTCTACTGGCTTAGTAGTTGTCTTTGGTTTAAACTCCTTAAATAATTAGTATGGTAGAACCCTTAGACCCTCTCAGACAAATAATAGAGCTGAACTTTATACAATCCTAAAAGCACTCTCATTAGTCTCTCCTACTAAAACCTGTCACATTTTCTTAGACTCTACTTACTCTATTCAATCTATATGTATCTAGTCTATTAAAAACTTACAGACAGGATTTAATATTGTTAATTCTAATATTATACAAAACATTCTTCTTCTAATACAAAATCATCTAGCCCCTATCCATTTCTTTTGGGTGAAAGGGCACTCTTCTAACAAACATAATAATCTAGCTGACTCTCTTACAAAAAAAGCTACTACTCTTCCTAGTATTCCTATCTTCTCTCCTTTTATACCTAAAATCTACTCTTCTACTATTTCAAACCCAGTCATAAACACTCCTAAAATTCTCTATAATTTACCTAACTTTTTAAATAATAATAAGGTATTACCCTCCTCCTTAACTGTCTTATATGAAAATTACAAATCTGCTACACACAGAGGTAGAACACTATTAAGAAAACAAAAATAGTATACTTTACAAAAACTTTTACATTGTCAAACTGATAGACAGTTCTGGGATCTTATCTCCTCTTTAATAAAGCCTAAACTGAGATCCTCTTTAGTCTCTATCTCTCAACTACAATCTACTTTTCAAGCTAGAATGAATATTACAAATTCTTTACCTCTCTCTTTTGACTCTACTCTTTATTTTAATACTTTACTATTATCTGACTCTATTCCTACTAATACACTTGATAATTCCTCAGATAATTATTCTCTCTACCTTTCTCTATAGAAGAACTCTAATCAGCTTTTAATCATATTAAACTACATAATATAAAGTCAGCTTTAGAACCTGATAAAACTAACTACTCACTAATTCTATCTATTCCTCTTGAAAATACAATCCATCTGTTGAACCAATGTATTCAACAGTTGTTATTACTTACTTCCTGGACAAATGCTACTCTAGTCCCTATTCTTAAACAAGGCAAAAATTCTAACAATCCTGACTCTTATAGAATTATAGGTCTACAATCCTGTTTTCTTAAGGTTCTTACTCTCCTAATTAATAAAAGACTTTGAAAATGGGCCTAATCTAATAATATTATTCCCTCCTTACAAAACAGGTTCAGACAATCTTACAGAATCCATAACAACACTTTTATTCTTAGAACTTGTATAGATAAGGCTAAAACCTCTAAACTTCCTCTTTATGTTATATATGTTAATATGACTAATACTTTCCCTTCTACAAATCACTCTGCTCTCTGGTACAAAATGTACAAACTTGGCATCTCTGGCCCTATCTTTGACTAGCTTAGAATTCTATATAAATCAATTAACTATTCTATTTTTTATAACTATCAGACCTCAGATTCTTTTTCTTCTAATATAGGGATTCTTACAGGTGATCCTACATCTCCTCACTTATGGAATATTTTCTTCTCAGACTTATACATTCCTAGTCACTCAGCTGACATCTCTCTAAATAACTCTTATATTTCTCATTTAGAACAAGCTGATAATATTGTTATTTTCTCTACTTCTCCTACTGTCTTACAAATTAAACTAAATAATATTATTTCTTAGTGCTCAAAAAATTTTCTTCAAATCAACCACTCTAAAACTGTTACTCAAGTGTTTAGTAATACAATTATAAAACCTACCTTCTCTATTGATTCAAACATCTTAAACTATGTTGACAAATTCTTGTACTTAGGTGTAATATTTGACTCTTTACAAAATAACATTTTTCACTCTCACTACTCAAACAAAGCCTCAAAAGCAAGGTCTATTACACACACTATACTAGCCTTAGAATCTCATATTAGTATAATCCCTCCTAAACAAGGAATTCAACTCTATTTTGCTAGAATCAATCCTCATCTTATTTATACATGTGAATCTACTCCTAATACTAATAAAAAATGTCTCTTTCTTCTACAATCTGTACAATGTTATGCTCACACAACATGTATGTTCTAATATGTTCTGATCAGAAGGGCTCAGTTGTATCAAAGTTGCATCATCCTCATGTCAGCAATCCTTTGATTACATCATCATTGCCTACACAATAGTCTTGGTTGCTCAACTCAGACTAGTTGGGTTCTGGACTCTAGTTCTGATTCACAAAGGCAAGACTCTGAGCCTTTAGACAGCTAGTCAATCAATACAAAGGGGACTCAGATCTGGAGTCCTGGATAGGTTGATACAAAGGAGACAGTGGTGGATTTGTTCACAAAGGGCTAGTAGCTACAAAGGACTCATACATTCTATAAATACCCTTATGTAATTTGTACTTTCCAGCAATCAAGTTACTCTCTACTGTGACTCTTAGTGTGTAGTTTGACAGTCTCCTCAGTTAAATGTTCCATCTTGCCTTGTCTTGTCTTGTATTGCCTTGTTCTGAAGTGTAGCTTTGTTGTTCTGTACTACTCTTGTCTTGTTAATCATCACCTTTAGAACTCATACATTCTGCTTGGATCTACCTATTCCTTCTTACTCTTGACCCCTCTCAGTGTCTGTACCTTACAGACTCAACTGACCTCTTCTACCTCAACTAGTACTTGAGATTAACATTTTGGAGCCTACTGTGAGGAGGGTTTCTCAAGGTGTCTCAAGTAGGCTGAGCAGTCAACAGGTGACAGTGCTACTAAGAGTACACCAACTTGATCACAGAAGAATCAGATTCCAGACCTGAATTAGATTTAGTCAACTACAACCTCTTACAACCTGTATCCTACACACTCAGTCCTGTTTCTGAAGGGGTTTCTGTACAACCTCTTAAGCAATCTGACTCAGTTTCACTATCTATGTTTCATAGTTTGTTCCCTAGTTTGTTTCCATCAACCTCTATACACAACTCTACTTGTTCTGTGTCTCTTGTTCTGTCTGTTCAAGAAGACAACCACACAATCATTCTAGCATTTCTACCAATTCTGATTGTTCTGACAGTTCTGAATACACAGAACAATCTGATAAGTTCCTAGTCTCAACAGATGAGCTTACAGAATAATCCAAGCAGCTCACCCACTACAGCCAGTACTCTGAGTGGTCAGCCAGCCACAACCAACATTCTGAATACTCTACCAGTTACAATCTAAGGACAGACTGGCCTGCCCTTACACTGAATAAGCTATAATACTCCCTGTTATGACAGAACCAATGTGTAGGACCTGTCTCAGTTCCTTGAAGAAGTAGAAATGATTAGAGATGAGTTCCAACTTTCTAATCAACAGCTTATCTAGAGAGTAAAATATTATACTAACCAATCTGATTCTGAGATCTGAGCCTTAATACCTAAAGCTGTAGACAGTGCCTCAGATTGGCAAGCTGCTCAAGTGGTAATTCTTGGATTATACCTGTCCCTTGACTACAATTGCTACTATATAAAGAATAACCTCTGTATCCTAGTCTAACAATAGGCTGTCACTAGAATCCAGAACTGAGAGGAGTTTGTAGAGTACTAGTGCAAATTCCAGAAGATAGTAAGCTTCCTAGTCTTAAAGAAAGAAATCATGGAAGAAGATTGAAACAAAGTGTTCCTTAACAGTATCACAGGTGTCTTTAAAGATCAGCTAACTCTCTGTTTGCTAGCCTACAACCCTAACCACAACAGTTGTATAGCTTACACATACACTAAAGTCATTAAGACTGCCAAGCTTATGTGAGGAGGTATGGCTTCACAACACTTGGGAAAGACAGCTGATGTGTCTGGAACAACAAGTTCTGGAACTGTTCCAATAAAGAAAGAAGATACAAACATGGCTACCATCCTTAATTTGCTCTACTCATTCTAAAGCAAGTTAGACTTGTTTGAACACAAGACCAGTTCCCTGTTTGTAGGAAACACAGGTATACAATCTGCACAATCTGTACAATCCACTCATTCTGTAGGGCTGCCCTGTAACACAAACTACTCCTTCTGTAGAGAAGACAGACACTTCATTTGCTTGTGTCCAAAGGTTAATGAGTTCATTTGTAACAGAAAGTGTATTCAGAACACATCCAGAAAGGTTGTTCTCCCTGATAGATTGTTTGTTCTGTCAACAATCTAAGGCTGACTACTTATAGATTGTTTTGACCAGTATTACACAACCAACCCTAGAAAGCATGCCTAAGTTTCCTAAGATGTACAGGACACACTACTGTATATAGTGTCCCTTCTCAAAATTGTAAAGCTAGCACCAGTATCCTAAACATTGTTTACTGTTCCAGCTGTATATATTGAAGAAGTCTTAGAAGCAGAATACAAGGTTGAAAGACTTGAAGTCTTACTTGGAGAGGTAAAGAAGAAAGTTGCTACTAGTAAGAAGCTCAAGTTTGACAGAGTAGAGGTTCTAAAACACAGAACAACAAGCATTCTAAAGAAGAAGGACAAGGAACCTAAGCTAGAACCAAAGCCTACACCACCTGCCAAAGTAAGCTAGGCCCTAAAGTATGACAAATCAAAGTATGCTAACAAGCCTACTACTAGACTACTACCAGAACCACATCAGTACTGTAATCTCTCTCCTATTAAAGACCCTGTCATTGTCCAGCAGATAGTCTCTTACATTCTAGACTCTAGCATCAGCCTCACCCTGAAGGAGCTGTTGTCAATTACACCTAATGTCTGAAAGCAAGTCAAGGAACTGTCATCTGTTAGGCAAGTTCTAAACACTACCACACACCTTGTCTTGACAGAACTCTTAGAACCAACAACTTCCAAAGATGTAATTGTAGCTCAAGTCTTACAGTATGTATAGAGCCTAGAGTTGGTTGTAGAACAGGCTATACTGTTATGTACAGTTAAAGCCATCTTTAAAGATACTGAAGAAATCCACTGTATTCTAGACTAAGGAGCAATGCTCTGCATCATTTGTAAGGATGTATGGAAACGTCTTAGAATCCATCTGTATTCTGATCTTGCAATTATGCTTGAAACTGCTGACTCTAGACAAGTGCTAACACTCAGTACTGTTGAGAATGTAAAGATCAATATTGCTAGAGTCAACATTGCCCTTCAAGCTCAAGTTGTTTGTCAAGCCCTGTTTTAGGCACTCCTAGGCTGACCATTCTTTGCTATCACAGAATGTGAAACAAAGGGCTTCATTAACAGTAACCAATCCATAACACTATTAGATCCCTTAGATTGTCAACAGAAGTGCTGAGTTATGACCAGAACACAAACTGTTCTATAGAAATGTGACAAACAAGGATTTGTAGTAATCACTAATCTCTCAACTCCTATATTAGTCAATCAGCCCCTTAGTGTTCAGGACAAACAGTGTTCTGATTTGAGTTCTGATACTACTAAAGCTGCAATTCCTGATACACACACACTATCCTATGATAGACATGCACTAGTCTCTACTATAGTCAATCTGCTCCTCAGTTGTCTAGTCACCCTGTCAGCTGCCCTAGAATTAGACCCCTTTGTTCTATACATGCCTGACAGCCCTAGAGAAAATGTATTTGTATACAAGAAGGTAGTAAAGAAGGTTAGACTAGTTGCTAGAACTCTCCTAGAAGAGTTTTGGATTGTTTGACAGAAGCATCCTAATCTGTTAAAGGACATGCTGGAACTACTACTACACCCTAAGCTGTTTGTCCTAACACACTGTTTCATACAAGAATGTATGGAAGCTCTTAACATTAATTCATACAACTTCCTCTGGCCAGAAGAGTGGCAGCTTTTAATCAACCTGATTTTGATACATGAGGACACCTTTGCCTGGAACAAGCTTGAGAAAGGTGCCCTGGACCCAGAATACTTTGATCTAATATTGATTCTAACTGTTCTGCATATTCTATGGGTACAAAGGAACATTTGGATTCTACAGGGAAACCTTAATACAGTTGTGAAAATTCTCAAAGACAAAATCACTACTAGAGTTTATAAGCTGTCAAACTCATCTTACTGTTCCTAATAGTTTACTATAGTAAAGAAAGACAGAAAGTCTCTGTGCCTGGTCCACAACCTTCAGGAACTCAACCAAGTTTCAATCTGAGACTCATCTGTACCTCTGATGATTGAACAGGTTGTTGAATCCTTCTCTAGAAGGGCCATTTACTCTGTACTAGATCTCTTTGTTACCTTTGACCAATACTCTCTCAATGAATACTCTTACAATCTTATAACGTTTCAGACACTACTCAGAACGTTCTGACTTACTGTTATTCTGATGGGTTATACTAATTCTTTTCAAATTATGTATAGTAATATTACTTTTATTTTACAGGACAAAATTCCTAATACAGTACAACCCTATACTGATAATGTCTATGTTAAAGGCAGAACTATAAGATACAAACTTCCAGACAGAACATATGAAACTGTTCCTGGAAACCCTGGTATCTGACAATTTGTGTGGGAACACACTTACAACCTAAACTGTGTCATACAGTGAGTCAAAGCAGTCTACAGAACATTCTCTGGTCTGAAGCTGTGTGTGTTCCAACTGTATACAACTGTCTTAGGCCATAAGTGTACCTATGCTGGAAGGGAGCCAGATGATTCAAAAGTCCAGAAAATCTGTGACTGGCCTGCATGTCAATCTGTCTCTAAAGTTAGAGGATTCCTCAGAACCACAGGTGTCCTCTGTATGTTTATTCAAAATTTTGCTCAGCTTGCTAGACTACTCACACATTTGACCAAGCACAATGTTCTGTTTGAGTTCTGTTCAGAACACATGGTAGTGATGGACAAACTCAAAGACACTGTTATCAACAGCTCCACCTTATGTACTATTAACTATGAGTCAGACATAGAGGTTATTGTTACTGTAGACTCATCTATTATTAGTGTAGGATTCTATCTTAGACAAGAACACCTTGACAGTTGTTGTCAAATCAACTGATTTGGATTGATTAACTGGAACAAAGTACAATCCTGATACTCCTAAGCTAAGATCAAACTCTTCAGATTGTTCTGTGTGCTCTGTGCCCTACAAATTCACCTTATTAGAGTAAGGAAGTTAGTAGTAGAAATGGATGCTGTCTATGTTAAGAGTATGATAAATAACCTGGACCTACAGCTGAATGCCACAATCAACAGATAGATTGCTAGAATCCTACTGTTTGACTTTGAGTTCTGACATGTTCTGGCCCTACAGTTTGCTTGTACTGACAGACTGTCTCAACGTCTGTACACTGAAGCCAACCCAGAAGAAGAAGATGACTTTGAGGAATGGATCAACCAAGCTTACACCTTCTGTTACAGTTCTGTGTTCACTGTTCTGAACAATACCAAACCTTCTAAAACATTTCTGACAACCAATTGTGTACATGCTAGAGAATATTGTCTCAGACAAGTCAAGACCTTCCTGAAAACATGCCTCTGACTGCTCAGGATGGAAAATCACAAATTCACCACCTTTGTTTACTATACAACCACTTTCTTTGTCAAGACTAGCTGACTGTAGCAGAAAACCTGGAACAGTAACTACTAACTTGTAATAGAACCTGACTAACAATAGAATCTTGTCAAGACTGTGTATGACAATCTTAGACATAAAGGAGTCTACTCTGTCCAGGCTAGACTTCTCAACTGCTTCTGGTGGCCTAGCCTTGGACCTAACGTCAAGTACTACATTTGCACCTGCCACAAATGCCAACTCTGTCAGACAACTCAAATCCTGATCCCTCCCAGCATTCTGAAGATTGCTCTGTTATTTACTAAGGTACACATCAACACTAAGTTCATGCTGAAAGCAGGAGGGTTCTGATACATTGTTCACACTCAATGTGTACACTCTGGCTACCCTGAGTTCTGCTTACTCTGTTCTGAAACTAGACAAAGTATTGGACAATTCATTTTTGAAGATATTCTCTGTCAATTTGGTGTGTGCCCAGAACTTGTTACCAACAACAGAACCCTGTTTGTTGCTACACTAGATTGGCTTTGTAACTGATACTACATCAATCACATCTGTATTAGTACATACAACTCTTAAGCTAATAGTATTATTGAACACTGCCACTTTGACATACAGGAAGCTCTTATGAAGGCTGCCAAAGGGAATGAGCTATGATGGCATGAACACACACATTCTGTCTTTTGGTCAGATTGGATCACAATCCATTGTGCAACTAGTATGTCCCCTTATTTTATTGTCTATAGTGTTGAACCACTTCTTCTATTCAATATTACAGAAGTAATGTATCTTGCTCTAGCACCAGACAAACTTATGACAACAACAGAACTCATTGTAACTCAAGCATGTCAACTACAGAAACGTCTGGCTGACCTTCAAGCTATCACAGAATGTGTCCATACAGACTAGATTACTTTGCTCCAACAATTTGAAGAAACACACAAACACTTAATTAAAGATTTTAACTTTGAACCTAGTTGACTTGTCCTCATACACAACTCTAAATCACAAATGGATCTCAGACAAAAAACCAAGCCATACTATCTTAGACTGTACATAGTAGTCTGTTGTACACAAGGAGGATCCTATATTGTAGCTGAACTTGATGGATTAGTCTCCTGTCTTCACATTACAGTGTTCTGCTTGGTTCCATACTTTGCCCATACTATGCTCTTGATTCTGGTTACACATCTTGTTGAAAACTTTGGTCCAGCTAATGAAATTAATGACACTAACAACCTGCTACTGTTGGATGAGCCTTCTGAGGACTCTAACTCTGACTAAAGGCCAATTGTGGCCAACCACCATAGACCTATGTGTTCCTTACTTTCTTGAATTTGCCTTTTTCTATTAACCCCTTATAATATTCTAGACAATGTTCTGATCCTGTTCTACTCTATCTTCTGTTTTTCTTTGATTTTGCTTTTAACTAATTGTAGATTATAGTTAGACTTACACTTCAAACCTGTATAGTTTTCCCTGTAGTATGTTTTTTCCTACTAGGTTTTTTGTACACAGGTTTTCATCCAGCAGCCCTTAGACCACTTTTGCATTTCTTCAGTCACAACAGTCTCAAAGTCATGTACTGAGAGCTTTGTTCTGTTCTGTTCTGTTCTGTTCTGTTCTGTTCTGTTCTTGTTCTGTTCTTACACTGTTCTTGTTCTATTTTGGTTCTGTTTTTGTTCTGTTTCTTTTTCAGTTTTGTTCTGTGCTTTTTCTGTTCTTGTTCTGTTCTCATTCTGTTAGTTTGCCTTACTTTCAGTATGTATATGGCCTTGCCTCTGTTGTTTACCTATTAATGCTGAGTCACTCTTATTACCTTACAATTATTACACTTGTGCCTTGGTAACATCATACATTACTATGAACATATGGAAAATACTATTCAAAACTACAGAGGGGGGATTATATTTGGCTACTTCTATAGGCAGCTTTTACATTGACTGTCTCACCTACACTGGTTTAGTTGTTCTGAACAGAATGTCTAATTCTGTCCATCCTTCTGTCCATCCTTCTGTCCATCCTTCTGTCCATCCTTCTGTCCATCCTTCTAATGCCTTGCCTTCACACCTATCCTAGCCTATAACTGCTCTATGTCCTGTATTATTGTATCCAACATTACACAATAGGCAACCACCTGCCTTCTGAGGACACAAAGCTTGTGTTTGAGCTCCAGATCCTCTTAGAACTCACTGTCATCTAACAAGTGTTCTGAGAGTTCACCTAGAAGAATGTTGTCTTTAAAAGCTATTAGTATTGATCTTAGAACAACTTACCCAGATCCTCCAGACACACTCTTGACAGTCTAGCCACAGGGTATGGGTTCATTACTATTGTCCTCCCCTGCCTTGACCTTGTATCTCTTACTACCTTACTAGTCTTTGTGAGAGAGTAACAGATCTTGCTCTTCTTGTATACTAAGTATACAATTGTCTCACCATGCTCTTGAATGTATACTACATGCTGACAGATGCAGCTGTTACACCTCTGACTCATTAAAGGTGTCAGGCTACTGTCTGGCACTAACTCTAGCACTAGAGAACTGTTCTAGAACCACAACTTGACCTACCTGTTTTCAACCTCCTCTACTACCCAGTCTGTCTCATGGAAGTCTGATTTGTACAACACAGAATGCCTCCTGCCTGAATATATGTAATCTGCATCTAGATCAAGTGACTAGTAGTAGTCAGTTGAATTGTCAACAAGTGAAGAAGGGACTATGTACTGCTTGAGTTGTCCTCCTTATCATTCTGACAGCCTGGTAGTACTCCTTACTACTTACAAAGGAGTGTGTCCAACCTCTTGTTATCTAGTGTTTGATCTTGCTTGTGTACTCAGTATGTAGACAACTTATGCTCCAGCTTGGAACCCTACAGAACGTCTGGTTCACTCATAGGAGCACCTGTCTCAGCATCCTGGACAGTATGCCTAACCATATTAGACAGTCTCAGAACTACAACCTCTACTACCTGCTTTGTTGGAGGAGTAACACTCAGTTTGTTAACAGTTATAGTATCTTTATGCTCTCAAAGTAGTTTGCTGATCAGAGCATCCTTGTGGCTACCATACTCTGTATTGATTCACAACACCTATGTTTTGAGTTGAAGTATGAGCTACTGTAGTACAGTAAGCACAAAGCTGGCCTGTACACTTGATGTAGTGAGTGTATCCTAATCAGCCTACAGTGTCTTGTCAGAAGACCCAGAGACAATACAACATCCAAGCACTTACCCACAACTGCACCAGTTCCACCCTCTACTCTGTTACTGTCAATAGCTGATCCACTGTCCTTGTATGCTACAGTAACTCCTGTGTCCTTTGTGTAAGGGCCTGCACTTGATTGTAGACCTGATTCACTTCTTGTAACAATAACATGGTTGAAGAAGAAGGACAAACTCGAAAAGAAGCAGAAGATCAAAACATGAAGTGCACCAGTTTGTGAATTTACACCCTCAGGTGTGACTAGGGACAGTCACATTCTAAAACACTTGGGAGATGTCACACTCACACAACACATATGTTCTAATATGTTCCAATCAGAAGGGCTTAGTCATATCAAAGTTGTATCATCCTCACATTAGCAATCCTTTGATTACATTATTATTACTCACACAATAGTCTTGGTTGCTCAACTCAGACTAGTTGGGTTCCAGACTCTAGTTCCAATTCACAAAGGCAAGACTCTGAGCCTTTGGACAGCTAGTCAATCAATACAAAGGGGACTCAGATCCAGAGTCCCAGATGGGTTAATACAAAGGAGACAGTAGTGGATTTGTTCACAAAGGGCTAGTAGCTACAAAGGACTCATACATTCTATAAATACCCTCATGTAATTCATACTTTCTAGCAATCAAGTTACTCTTTACTACAACTCTTAGTGTGTAGTTTGACAGTCTCCTCAGTTAAACATTCCATCTTACCTTGTCTCATCTTGTATTGCCTTGTTCCAAAGTGTAGCTTTGTTGTTCCACACTACTCTTGTCTTGTTAATTGTCACCTTTGGAACTTGTACATTCTGCTCAGATCTACCTATTCCTTCTCACTCTTGACCCCTCTTAGTGTCTGTACCTTACAGACTCAACTGACCTCTTCTACCTCAACTGGTACTTGAGATTGACAACAACATACTTTCCTTAGAAGACTATTAGGTCTAAATCCAAGGTCTCTTCTAACTCCTCTCTTTATAGAAACTGGCCTTCTTCCTATACAATTTAGACAAACAATTCTTGTACTAAACTACCTAATATACTTACTACAATTACCTCCCTCACACTTTGCTTTCTTTGCACTTCAAGAATCTATACAACTTTATAACAACAAACATTACTCTTAGTATGGAGATCTTCTTATTAATCTATCAAACACTACTTCAGATAATACTTTACAAATCCCAAACCTACATACCTCTCATAAAATAGTTTCTCAATTTATTAAAACTGTTAAAAAATCGTGTTACAACACCTTAAACAACTCTCTTCTAAGTTCTACTCAAACTACTCTTATTAAAGACAGACATGAATTTAATAAAGAATAGAATCTTCAATTTTATTACAGTTGAATCTGTAAAGTCTTAGAACCATGTCTGTTAGAAGTAGTTCTAGCAAGCTGAACAAGAGCAAGTATGTGGTCAGAAAGAAGAAGTCTAGTAAAAGCAATTCTGTGCTCAAGGATTGTGACACTAAGATAATGTCTAAAGTGAATAATTTTTAGAATAGGTTGGTTTTATGCTCTCTTTCAATGTCAAAATTCTGAAATCTCTAAACTAAGACAAGATTTCCTACTTTGTACTCCCTCTCCTCCACCCCTTTTAGAGGAGGATTACTACTTAGCATTGTTTTTCTTTAAACATTTATATCATACTTATTCTTTAATAAACTCTCTAGCTCAGTATACCTTTAATATCCTTAGTATATTTAAGCAAACCCCTTTATATATTCCTCCTGATTCTCTATTACACTCTCCTTACCTTAACTCTCCTTTGTCAGAATCTTCTAGCTCTATTGACGATTTCCATTTATAATCTCTGTACTGTTCATGATGGATTTCTACTATGAAAATAGCATCTTCTCCTGTGTACCCATTATCTCTTAAGTCTCATAAATGCCTGTATACTTCAATCTTGTTTACTAGTACACAGTTAGAGAAGCATTGAGTGCCTATTGTATTAGTAGTTTCCTGGACATTGCTAGGCAGAGTAATTTCTTTATTGTAGATAAACTACTCTGTACTGTACAATAGACTAACAGCCCTAGTGTTTCTTTTAGGGACCTATGCCAGGAAATATACTATACTATACTATACCTCAGACAATTGTAACTTGTGTCTAAGGTACATCACGAAAAAGTTGCAACACTTGTATTAGATTATAACCAGGTATATTTTATACTTTTTGTAAAATTTGTTAAAGTAATTATATTCTTCATAAGGGTTTTCACAAGTTAATTATAATTTAATACAAGTATAATAAGAATCTAGAACAATTATTGAAATTACTGATATTAATTATAATTGTACATATTGTCAAGATATATAAGTGATTATAACATACCTCCCAAAATAATAATGTTAAAATATACTTATTATTTTTTGACAGTATAGTATTGTCTTACAATATATACAAATCATTACAAGCATTTAGATAGTTTGCTTTTGTTTTGTATACAGTTTTGTATTGAATAATTAATAAAATGTAATTATATTTAATTATTTAATACAAAAAGATAGTGAATATTATATTATTTCTACAGTCCCAATCCCTGTATTACTAGCAGCCTCTGCCTTGTTCTTCTACAAGTGGAATTTGTGTTAGTAAAGGATTAACACATTCTTAGACTGTACAAAGTAGTCTTTGTCACTACACCTTAGTTGTTACTCAGTCTCTACAAGTTGAATTGTAAGGTTAAGCAGGTTTTGGAGGTTAAGACTGTTACAGTTCTCTACTCTTGTACCTTCAGTTCTAAGGGTTCTACACCCTTCTGTACTAGAACTCAGGACTTCTGTCCCTCAGGAGTACTGTTTATAGACTATATATGTACTGACTCTTACTACTACCCCTCCTTACTTCATTATTCTGTTCCTTTAACCACCCTTTCATTCTTTGTTCATTCTATAGTCTCCTACCCTTTGTCCATCCCTTCATTCTTTGTACCTTTATCTTTAACCTTCCTTTCTTCATTCTTTGTGACTTATTATTCTTAGTAGCTTATACTCTCTAAGTACTCTTGTATTGAAACTCCTGTAAAGTGTCTAAGAGAAGAACACAGGTGATTTGTTAAGTTTGAGGGGGAGCTAAACCATAAGTCTTAGGAGACTAGAGTGGTTCTGAACAGGTGCAAGTTCTTCTAGTACAGTTGCAACCTCAGAAGAGAGATGTGAATAATGGAAAGTACACTTTACAAAGTGTACAATAAACAATCTGATACAGAAAACAACAAAGACTAAGACTATGCCTTATGCTAGAGGACTTTGAGACAAGAGACAAGAGCTAAATCAATAGGTGAACTATCTGAATTCCCCCTGTATCTAGTACATGAGTAGCTGTATTTATAGTTTTTCTGAGTTCTGGAAAAGTGTAGTACTAACAGGGAAAGGTTATGGCTGAACAAAAGAAAAATAACAAAATATACAAGAACAAATAAGAGAACCTTTTACTAGAGGTTGGAAGAAAATAGGGTGAAAATGTATGAGGAAAATTTAAGTAGTCTGTATTCTAGCTACAGGAAATGTTATACAAAAGGGAAAAGCAAGATTTACATTGAAAGAAGTAGAAGGTTCTTATACTGTTATTATCTGATTAGTACAGACAAAGTGTAGAGAGTTCTGAGATTTCCAGCAGTCTCCTGAGATCATCACTTTGATTACCCTAATGTTCTATCTGATTGGAAGATTGTAGTACTTTAATCTGAGCAATAATAATGTAATAGTTTGCTAAGCTACTCACTATGACACAACTTGTGTTCTGAGCCTGTAATAAGTATGTGATCTGTACATCCTATGGAGAAAACAATGTGTGTAAGCCAATTCTAAGACTGTGTACACTTGTGATTCTGTTTACAAATGCTTGTAATGTAGAATAGTTGGGTGTTCTTAGAGTAGACTTTTATGAGTTATGTAGGTGTTTGGAATTGATTACTGTGATTGTCTACATGTAATGTACAGTTCTTAGTATGATACTAATTGTTTTATCTCCTAGCACATCTGCTTGTGACTGTCCACAGTCACATGGTTGATTTAATGATTAGTAGGCTGAGTGTAAGTTCTGTGTGTGTGTGAACATTGTTGCTTATTCTTCCTACTTCCTTCTATCACTCTTACTATGTTATTACTACTCCCTAGCAAATCTAACAGTAAGTGTTATACTCTTTTCTACTCTTTTTATACTAATTTTGTGATTTTCCTCAGAAATTGTATACACAACAATGTAGTAACTAGTAAGGGAATAGACATGGATAACAAGCTAGTCAAACATATACTTAGTAAGTACCTTTATGAAGTACATTGTCTCTAACTCATATACTAATGTACTCTATAGGTTCTGACATAGAAAGTGAACTAGAGGACAAGGTTGTAAAGGAGGAAACTGACAGATTGACTACAGATCCTAAGTCTGAAGACAAAGAGAGCTTAGACAATAATACTCACAATAATAATGATTCAGAGGGTAAGGAGGTTTTGTCTGTACTAGTAGAGAGTTAATCTAGTAGTAAGTCTCCTATTTCCTGATTTCTAATCTGTCTACTAACACAGAACATCTTGTAGATTGTAAGGCAATAGTAGAGGAGCTTGTAAAAGTAAAGGAGGACAAAGCTACTACTAGAGTAAAAGTAAAGGTAGAGGCTGAGAAAGTAATACAGGTTAAGGTTAAGAAAGAAGCTTAGACTAAAATAAAGAAGGAGAAGGAGAGAGGGAAGGAGAAGGAGAAGGAGAAGGAGAAGGAGAGGGAGAAGGAGAGGGAGAAGGAGAGGGAGAAGGAGAAGGAGAAGGAGAAGGCTACAGTCTTAGTACAGTTAGTAACAAAGTAGAAGAATAGGAAGGAAAAGGAGGGGTTTAAAGGTATGTGTATAAGTATGACTAACAAATTGTACACAATAACTAACTGTTTACACAGGTTCTGATACTGTTGTAAATACAGAAAAGTTGAAGGTGGTAGTAGAAAAGGGGAATAAGTCTAGTACAAATTAAACATATAGTTAACAAATTATATACTACTAATATTGTCTTTACCTAGTTTCTAAAGAATTTGCAAAACTGGAAAAGAAAAAGCTAGTTGTAGAGAAAGAGAAAGTTAATGTAAGAAAGGAATAGAAGGAGAAACAAGTTATAGTTAGTAAGTACAAGTATAGTTAACAAATCATACTAAGTTGAAACAATGTTTCTCCTAGTTCCTTAAGTAGTTACAAAGTTAGAAAAGAAGAAAGAGGACAAGAGTAAGAGAAACAGTAATGTGGATGAGGGGTAGTTGATTTTCTGAGTATACTGACTCCATTTTGTTGTTTAGAGCCAGTACTAGTACTCCTGAGTAAGAAGTACACTATTATTAAGGTAGAGATTCTAGTCTCTAGTAAGGAAACACATGTAAAAAACCAGAAGGTTGTAGTAGAGTCTTCAAGTAAGGAGGACAAGGATATCCCTCCAGATTAGACAGAGGGAATAGTCTTCTACACACTCAAGTGTGTAAAGTGTACAGAGAGGCATAAGGGTTCTTAGGAATCTACTTACTAGACTGTAATAGATTAGTTGTGTTATAGTAATCCAAGTAAGTCTGTTTCAATCTTATTTTTGACTGTGTCAATAGTGATTGTTTGTGTAGAAAACTAGTGTACAGTATACATATTCTACTACTCTGAATGTAGCCTGAAGAGAATCTAGTATAAGACTAAAGGGCAAACTGTAGAATTGTACAGTATAACTTAGAACCTATGTTCTGTCATCCCTCCAATCATACATAGTAAAGCCAGAACAGTCTACAACCTCTACTCACAGATGACTAAGGAGCTGAACAACCTGGAGTTATAGCTGATAATAATGAAGAATGAGTTTAATACAAAGATTATAACTCTAAGACAGAGTATCAACTTCTTAACCATAGTAGTAAAAGCCTCTGTAGATAGTAGGGTAGAAGAGTTAGAGTAAGAAATAGAATAGGGTAGAAAATAGTGAAATAGAAAGTCCAGTTATGTTTCTATAAACAAAAAAAAATGTAAATGTAAGGAATAAACAGAATGGAACAGAAAATGGATAGAATGGATAGGAAAATAGATAAAATAGAGAGTTAAGAGGAATAGAATAGATGGATGGATATTTTTATGATTTGTGTATAGAACTAGTAGAATAAGATAGGAATAGGTGGAAAAGAATCATAATTTGTATAAAGGTTTATATGCTTATAGAATGTTGTGTGAGCTTTTTGCAATTTTATTGTAAATGAGAAGGAATGTAACAGAAGATCAGAAGTATGTGAATATAAAATGTAACAAAGTATGGAGAACTGTGGTTGAACACAGTATTTACAGATTTACACAACTGTTAGGTGTTACTAGTAGGGAATTGATCCTTATGTTTTAGTTTCCTGTACAAGACTGGGAGGGTATATTGAAAAATTGTACATTCTTGGATCAGGAGTCTGTAACTTCTACACTTAGTTCTACTTCAAGTATAGCATCTGAAGCACAGTTGTTTAGATCATCTGTATCCTTACAACTAGTCCTGTACAGTTCTGCATCTTCTAGCATTAGTTCTGCAGCCTTGATAAGATGCAAGATAGGAACTGTTAAATATGAATGTAGAAAATACAGAATTAAGCAAAATGCTATAATATGTAACTTGGCCACTGCTCTGTCCAGTTCTGCTACAACATAAGTGTTTCCTTTTGTTCTTCACACTACTACAAACAGTCTGAGGTATTACAGTTTCATCTTTTGTCCTAAGTTGTTGCTTACTTTTGAATTGTAGATTAGCACTAGTACACCTGGGGCAAAGTCATAGTCCTTGATCTGATTACAATTGACTTCTGTAAAATGCTTTACATATCTTTTGCAGGCTTTCTGAACACATTCTATCATTTGTATAAGGTTGTCTAGTCTCTTCTACAATTGTTGTACTTGTATCACTACCAGTTCCTCTGTTGTTAGTAGTGCTCCTTCAGGTAGAACCAAATACATTGCCTTGTTCAGGTCAAACAGTAATATTGACTCTACTCTATGAACAAGGTAATAAGGAGAATATCCTGTCACTTTCTGAATCATGATCTACTCTGCCCAGAACACAGAATGTGTGTACTTATACTAATGTCCAATATTGTCTCCTACTGTCTTTACAATTGCTTCCTGTACATTCAAGTGTTTCTGCTCAATAATTCTGTTTGTATAAGAGTTATACACAGAAATCTGAATATGATTAATGTGGTATTGTTCTTACAAATAGTCCAATACTGTAATGTAAGGCATTCTGTTGTCTGTTACAAGCTTGGGACATGCCCTATATTAGTATAGAAGTTCCTCAAAGATGAACTGTCCTATTGTCCTTCTGTTCTCTGTACAAAGTATACAAAACTCTGGATACTCTAATAATGAACAGTGTACATACACAATATATTAGAATCTTCCTACTTTCAGTATAACCTTTGTATCTATGTGGATCTTTTAGAAAAGTAGTACAATCTCCAGAATACTTGGTAGAATCAGTACTTGTTGTATCTGCCAAGTCTAACATACATGACAAGTTCTAATAAAGTACTTAATGTCTTCTGTAAGAGATGGCCACCAGAACTGATCTAGTAAACAGGCTTGTACTGTAAAGATTCCCTTGTGTCCTAAGTCTTTGTGTACTATCCTAACCAACTCCCATCTCCTGTCCTTATCTGGCACAATCTGATACTTTCCTTTAGGACCTCAACACTAAATCTTGTTGTTCTGTACAAAGAACTGTACTGTGTATTATATAAATGTCAGAAAATCAGTATCTGTAATTCTGCTTGGTTTGTAGAGCAAGCCAAGATACTCTTTCACAGCCTTCAGTCTTGCTTCTTGCTTTTCAGCAGTTAGTGATTGTAGGAATTGTTCTACTGTTGTATCCAAACCCTCAGTCTCATTACTGTAGATACTGTGTACAACCCCTATCAGCTCTAGATCATCACCTTCTACTTTGTCATCTGCTCCCTCTACCTCCTTGGTTCCCACAACTCTGTGAGACTCTCCTCCAGGTTCCTGCTCCTGTAGTCCTTTGTCTGCTTCATCTTCTACTCTTCCATGTTCTGGATTGGGTCATTCTGGTCTATCTTAATGTATCCAATTCCAGTTCTGTTTTGGAATAACAACTTCTAGGAATAATCTACATTGTGGTCTGCTAGAATGTGTTGCCTGTAGTGTATCCTTGTTTACTTGAAATGATTTGTCAATAATGTTGTTGTGTGTCTCCTAGCACATTGTATCTGAAACCTGGGACTGTGTTTCTATACACTCAACTAACAAAGCTTTATGTTCTGTAGACCTGCAAGTCTCCAGCTAATGTCTGTGTTACATAGATTCTATTTCCACTGTGTAAAATCTGTATGACTCATCAATCCAGTCTTCATAAGTTTCATTGTCTGAGGGGTCTTTAGGTACTACTTAGTGTTACAATAATCTGTCTGTACACTTAAAGTCTGATGTAGGAATGTAGCAGAACTCAAAATCAAATAGCAAAATACTAGCTATCTAGTAATTGATTGTAGTATTAGGCTGTAGGTCAGGCTTATTGATCATTCCCTTTATGTATAAAGTGTCCATTTCCACAATTAATTTCTTAACACTTATGAGATATATGTGTAATGTATAAAGTGTGTAATAAAGTCTGAACAGCTCTATTTTTGCTTGTGAATATTGTGCTTACATTACATTCTAGTTAATCAATCTGAATCAATTTATTCTCTGTTTGTAATCTGGGTGCTCCTGACTAATATACTATCCTACTCTAATGATAGACAAATCTACTACCAAGACTACCAGATACTCCAACTCATAGTCAATTGGTGTTAGTACAGGGCAATGTAAGACTGCTTCCTTGAGTACATTCATAGATTTCTGTGCTTTGTCATTCTAATTGAATATCAAGTTCTTTTGTGTGAGTTGATTGAGTAGTTGTGCTAACTTTGTGTAATTTCAAATAAAAACACAAAGCACTCCTACTGTTCTGAGAAATCCCTGTACTTCTGTAACACTCTTACAAGGCAGCCAATCTCTAACCTTCTGTATTTGCAATTCTTCAGCCTCTCTCCCCAAATATGTCAGCTTATGCCTAACAAATATTACAGATTTGTTACAAAGTGTTATCTTCTTCCTAGAAAACGTCCCTCCTACAGCTTTCACTCTCTGTAAAATCTGGTTTACATCTATCAGATGCTCATATACAAATGTCTGTATTCTCTCATTCTTAGGAAGTGTTTCCTCTGTTCTGTCTGCTTTCTTATATCTTGAGTAGGGTCCAATTACCAGAACATTGTCTGTGTATAGGTTTGTAACATCCAGAATCTTGTTACAAAGAATAAACACCAAGTCATTATATAGAATCTGTACTGAGTTGGTGTAACCTATTGGTAATACTGTCAAGCAAAATGTCCCTAGGAGTGTCTGGAATGTTGTCAGATCTCTAGACTGCTTATCCAAACTCCTCTAATCAAACACAATATGCAAATTGAGTTGTGTATAGTATACACAACCTCTACAGCTTTCCACAATTAGTTCCATGTTTGGCAGAATGGCTGTATCCTTTATTGTAACTGTGTTTAACCTCTACAAATCAATAATAAATTGTAAGGATACTCTGTCTTTCTTTGTGACACAAAACCATTATAATTAATAGGAGGAATTTGACAGTTCTATTACTCTGTTACACAACTTCTCCTTTAACAACTTAATCACCCTCTTCTCAATTCTGTATACAATTGGAATACTTCTCTCTACCCATAGTACATGCTCTACAGTTGGAATTCAAATAGGATCAAAGTACATAGGGTCTAATGTTCCTTGCTCCTCTTCTGTCCATACAAACACTTCTGACTGTAGCATTAATAGGTTCTCTACAAGTTTCCATTCTTCTAGCTATAGGAATCCTGATTACAATTCTCTAATCCCTTGTATCTGTTCTTCTGTAAGTCAGCTAGTAGGCACAAAAGGCTATAGTATTGTCAGTAATATAGGCATTCTGGCTAGAGGATTGGGGTACTGTTGTCTGACTATGTGGAACTCCTCTAGAAGCACTCTAGGTACAGGGCACACCTTATTTGTGACTTTCTTGTAAGCTTACAAAACTGTGTTGAGTTTCTCATCTAGTGTATCAAGAATTACTAACTTCTGTGACTCTGCTGCCTCTATCATTTATGATTCTGTGACTCATAATCCCTGACTACAATCCTGTCTTACATTTACTCTATTTACTTTGCCTCTTCCTCTGTATAGAATTATTACCTTACTATTACTCTTCTACTTGTTTGTTCCTAATCTGCTTGTCATATACACATCTCTCTAGAATTTCAGTGTTTCCAGTTCCTTGACACTTCTCAAAAATCTGTCTCTAGCTTGTATTACAGTACCCTCACTCTGGTAGACAGAGACTACCTTCTGGACAGATCATTCAGGTCCTGAAGCATTATGTACTACTCTCTGTTTGTAAAATCTTTAGTTTTACATTCTGTAGTTGTAAAGAACAGTCTACCTAGCAAGATCCTGAACAGAGCTTTTTACACAACTTGTACTATAATATCTATGTAAAGTATTCCTATAGAGAGTCACAACCTTGGAATCTGTCCTACAGTTGATCCCTGACCTGTGTCTACTGTTTTGAGTGTAACAGTCATATTACAATCTAACAGAATCTTTAATGCTTCCTATATGTCAGCTCAAACTATGTTTACACTTGAACCCTAGTCTAGTATACAATCTATCTCAATTTTTCTGTCTACTATTGTCTCAAGCATATAGAGTAGAAGCAAATGGTTGACTTCTACTAACATGTTACAATACTACTACAGTACACAAAGGTTTGATCCTGTAACAGGCAGTTCTCTACTGTAGAACATAGTGTTTCTATCCATTTAGCACCTTGATGTAACTAATTCACAAGTCTTCTTCCAAAGCTCTGGAGACAATACAAGCAACTCCTACTGTGTAATACATACTTCCTAGTCCAAGCTGTGATCTAAAACTCTTCCAGCTATTTCTAGGTCCTTAATTAGTGTAATGTAGCAGTACAAGTACTCCTTTGTTCTAGTTCCATCTTACTGTGTACTCACTAGTATTGGTCTGATATTTGTAAGCTTTACTACTTTGTAATCACACCCTTACTTTCCTTTCCCCTTTACATCCTTTACTTTCAATTGTTCTGTAACCTTCTTACAGGCTTCTCCTAGCATTACTTTAAGCCTTTCAAGCTCTACAAGGTTCTCTACCTCCTCCTCTTCTTCTTCATCAACCTCTACTATTGTAACTGGTACAAGAGCTCCTAGACTGTGTACTACAACTAGTGTAGCCTGTATGAAACTAATAGAGTACATTTGTAACAACAGAAAGTGGCTATCAACCTTTTCCTTCAAGGTCTGCCCTATCCTAGAAATAGTGTTTCTGTTAGCTATAATAATTTTATTGTCTAGACTCTGTACACACTTCCTATTTGTAATGTATTCTAACACTTTTGAGCAACTGTGTATAAAATGTCCAGATTCTCTACAAAACACACAACTTCTGTTTCCTGATCCTCTACCTGAACCTCTACTGTATCCTCCTCCTCCTGATCTTAGGCCTTGCTTTATTGACTCTACTTGTAATTACAGACTCTAAAGCACTTTCACAATACTTGTCAAATTAACCTCCTCCTGTTTGACCAGAATCATAGACTGACTTACAAGTGTATCCAATCCACTAACTACTGTGAGTGTAGATCCCCTAAGGATCAACCCTACTATAGCTACAACTTGTGTGACATTGTACACAAGTCTGTCCTTATAGTCTGGATACTTGATTTCTAACTTCTGTATTAGTTTCTCTGTGATTACTTTATAGAACACACACAGAAAAATGCAGCAAGATTCCTCTAGTGACAGCTTATTGTTTGTTGTCAAATAGGTTACTATGAGTGTAAACTCTTAGTAGTACATTCCCAAATTGTCCCTATTTGTAATTCCTCTCTCTGCCTATTTCTGTACTACAGTATCTAAGTCACTTCTAGCATACTGTGCTCCTGTCTTGAGACTCAGGTAATATGTAATTACTCCTGTCTTAAATGTATCCTAAGACACTTTATCTACATTATCCTACAAATTCTCTACTTCTACAAGCATGTACTTTATTGTAAGCAGAATGATATCTGCTCCAGCTATGTTGTATTTGTTTATAAGACTTTCCATGTCTGCAAAATACCTCTACAACTCTTAGAGCTTGGTTCTGTCAAAGGACAGTGTATCATGTACTCTGTGACAAGGCAGCTTCAGAATGTTCAATGTAGCTATTGGCTGTACTACTAGTCTTGGTTGTAATAGAATTTGTGTGTTTACTTATAGTTGCTAAAGTAGTTGTGTGTCACTTACAAGTTGTTGTTGTTGTAACTGGAGCTGTGTTGTTAACAATATACTGGTTACTAGTGAGAGTAATGATACTGGCTGCTGGACTGTCTCTGTTTCCTGTAGAGACAACTGTACTCTTCTGCAACACAGTGTTCCAGTTACAGTCAGTTGTGATACTAATACAGTTTGGGAAAGTTGCAGGGTAGCTAGCAATCTTGTATACATTTCTAGGGACATGAAATGTAGCAGTTTGTTACAAATTCAGAAACTGATTACTTGAGGATTGAGTGATGATACTACAAGGTCTTCTTCTTCCTCCTCTTTGTTACTGACTCGAGTGCTCTACTGTTCCAATAGTGTTCCTAAGGTTTCTACAATATTGGATTCTGTACTTCTAGTGTTCAGACTATTAAATGTTTTACAGTGTGATTGGATTCTAGCAGATCTGTGTGTTCTGCTCAATACAGGTACTGGTGCTGACTGTGACTGAGTTGACCTAAGGCCACAGGCTGGTGTCTGAGAAACCTGTTCAGGATACTGAGAACTGTTGAAACTCATGTTGTTTAACTATAGAAACCCTCCTTATAGTAGGCTCCAGATAAAACTCCTGTAAAGTGTCTAAGAGAAGAACACAAGTGATTTGTTAAGTTTGAGGGGGAGCTAAACCATAAGTCTTAGGAGACTAGAGTGGTTCTGAACAGGTGCAAGTTCTTCTAGCACAGTTGCAACCTTGGAAGAGAGATGTGAATAATGGAAAGTGTACTTTGTAAAGTACACAACAAACAATCTGATACAGAAAACAACAAAGACTAAGACTATGCCTTACACTAGAGGACTTTAAGACAAGAGACAAGAGCTAAATCAATGGGTGAACTATCTGAATTCCCCCTGTATCTAGTACATGAGTAGCTGTATTTATAGTTTTTCTGAGTTCTGGAAAAGTATAGTACTAACAGGGAAAGGTCATAACTGAACAAAAGAAAAATAATGAAATATACAAGAACAAATAAGAGAACCTTTTGCCAGAGGTTAGAAGAAAATAGGGTGAAAATGTATGAGGAAAATTTAAGTAGTCTGTATTCTAGCCACAGGAAATGTTATGTAAAAGGGAAAAGCAAGATTTACATTAAAAGAAGTAGAAGGTTCTTATACTATTATCATCTGATTGGTACAGACAAAGTGTGGAGAGTTCTGAGATTTCTGGTAGTCTCCTGAGATCATCACTTTGATCACCCTAATGTCCTATCTGATTGGAAGATCACAGTACTTTAATCCAGGTAATGATAACATAATGGTTTGCTGAGCCACTCACTGTGACACAACTTGTGTTCTGAGCCTGTAATAAGTATGTGATCTGTACATCCTGTAGAGAAAACAATGTGTGTAAGCCAATTCTGAGACTGTACACACTTGTGGTTCTGTTTGTAAATGCTTACAATGTAGAATAGTTGGGTGTTCTCAGAGTAGGCTTCTATGAGTCATGTAGGTGTTTGGAATTGATCACTGTAATTGTCTACATGTAATGTATGGTTCTTAGTATGATGCCAATTGTTTCAGTATAGTTTAGTATATATAGGCATACAAGATTAGACTGGTCCTATAGTCTTGATCTTGTCTACTCTAGGTAGTCCTGTACTCTTAGGCTCACTCTATAAACTCTACTCTTGTCTCACACACTCTCTCTGTCTGTTCTGCAAGTTCTGACTATGTTCTAGTACTTGTGTTCTGTATTTCTGTTGTGTAGGATAGTTGTAGCCTGAGTCCCCTTACTAAGCCTTCAGGTCCCCTCTATACTGTTACTAACATTAGATTAAGACTACCTATTACTACTCTACAACTCTCTTATGTTTCAGGCATCAGTACTTACTGTTGTGTCAATCTCTTTTCTTTGTCCTAACCCTTTTACATTTTTAAATTTTAAACTTTCTAAACCCTTTTAAACTTTTACCACCCTTCTTCTATTCATTACTCCTTTTAGTTTAGTACTGATTCCTTTGTAGTGTAAACATGGACTCTCTTACACCAACTGTCACCCCTACTGTCCTGCCAGATTAGTAGTTACAAGCAGACCTAGCTTAATATGTATAAACCTCTATCTAAGAGGCCTTTACTAACTATATACTCTCAGTCCTCTTAGAACCTGTTCTAACTATTCCAGAAGTTACAACCTGTTCTAGAAAGAAAGTGTATATAGTCTACCCTTCAGACTTTAATAGATAGTACTTTAAGAACTTCTAGTACTAAGTCAAACTATATATGACTACTACCTTAACTGATCTATCCTCAGATCTTAATCATATCCTATTTGTCCTCTCCTTCATAAAGGAAGGCAACACAGCCACCTGAGCCTAGAACTGGATTGAAGGACATTAGATTAGAAGCCTAATCCAACTTTAGAACAATAAGTTGTATTCAGAATTCATAGAGTAGCTCTGTACTTCCTTTATTAATCTAAATAAGAAGTACAATGTGTAGAACAAGCTTGTGTCTCTGTAACAGGGTAAACATTCTGCCAATACCTTCTTCCAGGAGTTTGATATCCTGGCCCAGAAGGTAGGATTCACACTCAGGTTCAATAATGTCCTTATTAGAATACTTGAAAAAGCTCTTCACTCAGAACTAGTTAATAAGATTCTTAGAATAATGTTAGAACTAATCACTTACACTGAGTGGAAGATGTGTACCATTTCCTTTAACCAAGCTATAGCTTGAATGTATTAAGTCTGTGTAGAACACCTACACATGTGTCTGACTCTAACAGTTCTAAGCTCTCAGATTAATCTGTCTGTAATTTGTAATTAATCTATTCTAATAGACATTAGAGAAGCCTGAAAGTAAGAAGCATACTTTACTTACAGAAAGTCAGGGCACCAAATTAAAGACTGTCTGTAGAAGTAACAGTATATCTGTCAAGTTATTAGAGTAATAATGAGTAATGAGTAGGATTTGTAGTAAGAAGCCTTTTCTACAAATCTAGAAGTCACCTCAGAACTCTTAGACTCTGACTATGTACTCTAGGATTTTGTAGAGGCCTAACAGTGAATGTAGCACTAAAGAGTTATGACTCAGATTTTTTAACAGCTACTTTTGATTTAATAGACACTGTAGGATTAGAAGTAAATAAAGTAAGAAAAGTAGAAAAAGTAGAAAAAGTAGAAAAAGTAAATCAACAAAATTATTTATTAAAAAGAAAAAAGCTGAAAACAAAAGTAGATAGTTCTCTTAGTTCCTCTGATTCTTTTGATTCTTCTCTTTACACTTTATCTAAGTCTAAATCTGTACAATCCAACCTGCTACTTCTGTGTTCTAAGATCTTAGAATGTTCAGAACACTACCTAGCCCTGTTTACTACTCAGTAGTTTATTTATAGTATTAAGTAGGGATAGTCTTAGCTGAGTTCACAGTTGAGGACATGAGTCTATCCTTGTTGAAAGAGAGAGGTTAATAAGGAAATGTTAGTATATATACTTACCTCTTAGACAATAAGGTTACACAAGCTGTATGTTCCCTTCA
>NW_006760394.1:2920168-2923951 GCF_000271605.1 Fomitiporia mediterranea MF3/22 | reverse complement strand
AATAGACACTGTAGGATTAGAAGTAAATAAAGTAAGAAAAGTAGAAAAAGTAGAAAAAGTAGAAAAAGTAAATCAACAAAATTATTTATTAAAAAGAAAAAAGCTGAAAACAAAAGTAGATAGTTCTCTTAGTTCCTCTGATTCTTTTGATTCTTCTCTTTACACTTTATCTAAGTCTAAATCTGTACAATCCAACCTGCTACTTCTGTGTTCTAAGATCTTAGAATGTTCAGAACACTACCTAGCCCTGTTTACTACTCAGTAGTTTATTTATAGTATTAAGTAGGGATAGTCTTAGCTGAGTTCACAGTTGAGGACATGAGTCTATCCTTGTTGAAAGAGAGAGGTTAATAAGGAAATGTTAGTATATATACTTACCCTCTTAGACAATAAGGTTACACAAGCTGTATGTTCCCTTCAGAACAAGTAGCAATTTATTAGAGAACATTCTAGACACTAGCTCTAAGTCCCTGTCCTCTTAGCTCCCTTCTTAGGATCCCCCCAGATCTGAATAATAACTCTAGTAGACAGTGAATACACTAGTTTGTATATTAATAAGGCCTTTGTGTAGGAACACTACCTCCCTACTCAACACATTCTACTTCTGATCCTAGTATATAATACAGACAGAACCCTAAACTAGAATGGTCAGATTACTGAGTTTGTCCAACTATAGATGACCATTCAGGATTATGAGGAAAGTATTGAGTTTAGAGTTACTAACCTTAGAAAGACAGACATTTTTATTAGATTTGAATAGCTTAAGGCTTACAACCCTACTATTAACTAGTTAGAGTAGACACTTGTATTCAATTAGTGTCCTAAGTCTTACAGCTATCTTACACTACTGTCCTGAGTAGATACAGATGCTTCTAATGTTACTAACAGTTCTAATAAAGGTGACTAGTTGTTCTTCTTCAACTAGGATAGATATGTGGACACATATTCTAGTTAAGACAGAACAGAGTCAATCTGAAGGATGTCCAAGATGGAACCAGTCTAGAACCCTCTCAGAACAACTCTACTCTAGAACACACATAGATCCAGCCTGTCAGATTTTGTCTGAGAGTTTCCCAAAGTCTTTAGTAAAGAGGAATTCAACTACCTTTCTAAACACTATCCCTAAGACTATACAATTGAATTGACTAAGGGTTTCTAACCTAAGGATTGTAAGGTTTTAACTAGTGTAGTAGGAGTGCCCTAAGTACTCTCTCTTATTAAGACATTAAGCAAGTGTCTACCTTATATACTACATAATAAAGTCTGATAGTCTGAGACATTCTAAGTATAGTAACTCTACATAAGGCAATTAGGGATTTCCTAATCTAGAGCACAATCTAATACTCCCCTTCAAGCATTAATTAAGAACTAGGACTGTATGCCTAATAGTTTGTTTAGATGCTTGATCTGTAGGATGTAGAGAGCTTTTGTAAGGATGTCTGCTAATTAGTTCTGTAATTGAACATAGTATACATTAATGTAATTGTTTTGAATATAACATTACACAAAGTCTTTTCATAAATCAAGATGTTTAGTGTAATCATTGTATGTTATTTTGTCAGACTTTACAGTCTTTATTACACCTTGGTTATTACAATAAATTGTAATAGGTGCCAATTTAGTCTGTAGTACTTCTTTAGCAAATTGTTTGAGCCAAATGGCTTCTTAAGTAGTATATGCTAGCACTTGCAACTCTGCTTTGTAAACAGATAGTAGTACCAGGTTTTGCTGTTTGCTTGACCAAGATATGGTCAATTTAGCTAATTGAAAGACATAGCTGTTTATTACTTTATGTCCTTCTGTCATTTGTTTGTCTGCATTATAATAGCCTTATAGTTTTAAGGCGTTTGTGCTTCCAAGTTGAAGCCAGCAATTTGTTGTATATTTTAAATATGTAAAGCAATGTTTCACTACTTTGTAGTGATACGTTTAGGGCTTTTGTAAGTAGCATGCTAATTGCCCAGTAATATAAGATATGTCTGACTGTGTGTAATCTGCAACATATCTTAACAATCCTACTATATTCATGTATGGTGTTGTTTCATTATTACTTTTGTTTGTATTATACATATTGTTTGTATTGTTGGATAGATCTATTCCAGGAGTAATAGGTGTTCATAATGCCTTTTCGTTTTCAAAGTGGTAATGCTTGATTATACTTTCAATATAATACTTTTACTGTAAGCTAATCATTTGTTAAGGTCTATCTCAGCTTATTTCAATACTAAGTAACTAATGTATTTTGTTACTGTCAGTAAATGTAATGTGTTGTCTTAATGCATGTTTAAATACTATTATTATAGTAATAGTTTTGCCAATAATTGTAATATTGTTAATGTGTATAAATGTTACAAGAATTGTTTTATTATTTTGTTTCTTGTAAAATACAGTGTGATCATAATTAGCTTGTTCTAATCTGATCTTAAGCAGTAGTTCAGTAATCTTCTTGTACTATTGTCCACCTGCTTGTTTCAATCTGTATAATACTTTATTTAAGTATAACACTTGTCCAAGTTTAATATCTGTAAGTAGCCTGCCTGACAGTAGTTTCACATAAATGAGTTTGTCCTCATTTAGTTCTCTGTAAAGATATACAGATTTTACATCTATCTAATGTATTTTGTAGTTCTTAAATGCTGCCTAAGATAACAATAATTGTACTGTTAATAGTTTTGTTACTAGAGCAAATAAGTCATCAGAATAGAAGTCTATTCCATTCTTTTGAGTGTATCCTTGCACTACAAATTGTACTTTGTATTTGTCTATTTGGCTGTTAGCCAGTCTTTTGATTTTATAAACAAATTTTGTTCCAATTATATTTGTATTCATAGGGGGGATAGTATATATCCATGTGTTTTGTTGTTGAAGTGACTGTATTTCATCCTTCATAGCTTTGATTCACTGTTCTTTGTCTATACATGTTATAGCATTATAATATGTTAATGGATTGTTATAGACTTTGTTAAGGAATTTGTTAAATTCTGTTAGATACATAGTTAGGTCTATATTGTCTTTGTAATTTAAACCTATAGTTTGTTTAACCAGTCTTTGCTCTTGTGTAGAGTGTTGTATGACAGGTTCTTTATCTTTATTATTGTTAATAGGAAGAGTTTTATTATTGTATGATGTATCATTGTTATAATTATTCTCCCCTTCAATCCTAGACATTAGTTTGTCTATGAATTGTACATTGTGTTTGACAGTAATTTTATTATTATAGCACACTAAGTGACCTTTACTGTTGTTATCATAACCTAGCTATTGTGTGTGTTGGCCTCTAGGTTGTAGTTTATATGTTTGTTTGTTCTGTATGATACAATATTATCTATTTGATAATGTTCGTTATACTGTTTGTAATATGGTGTTGTGAAATTAGTAGCAACTCTTAGTGTTCTGTTATGAATTAATGTTTGATATTGTACTGTATATACTCAGAATTTTATAAGTAACTTTGCTGATAACAGACACATACATACACTGTTAAAGATAGTCTTATACATATGTTCTACAACTCTGTTCTACTGTAGTGTATCATGTACTGTTAATCTACATATTGTTCCTTGACTGTTAGGAATTGTAAAATACAGTAACTAAGTTTGGAAAAGCTTAACTCAAGACTTAGAACCAAGTAGTTTATATACAAAACCTTATTAGTCACAAGTCTAGAGATTGGCCAGATCAACTAGGCTACCTTTGTTGTCCTGCTTAGTAAGAACTCCAGCTCAGTATTATTAACCTCTAATCATTACTAATAAGTGATCAATCCATTAGTAGAGAGAGGGG
>NW_006760394.1:2917959-2919254 GCF_000271605.1 Fomitiporia mediterranea MF3/22 | reverse complement strand
CTAGAGTGTACACAAGACAGTCTAGAACTTTGGTTGTAAGTTCTAGAGGCAGTACAGAAGTACAGCCTTTTATATTACAAGAGTCACAAGGAGTCATTAGAAGTCATAATACTCCACCTCATAAGAAAGTGTATTACAAACCAGTGTACAGGAAGTACAGGTTGAGTCAGACAGAGTCATAAGAAGACTACAGAACAATAGAGAGCTCCACTTCATGGGAAAAGCATTATACAGCTTACACAGTATAACTAGTCAGGAGGACTCATAAGGAGTCATTAGAAGTATGAGAGGAAGTATAGAAGACATAACAATACAGTAAAGGAGTCATTAGAAGATTAATCTAGAATACAAGAAGACACAAACTAGTGTCAGCAGATTAATAGAAGACACAAACCAGTGTAGTATACAGTCTAAAGGATTAGCCAGCTCCACTTTATGGGAACAACAGTGAAGGGAGTTACTAAAGTCACTAGAGTAACATCACTCTAGCAAAAGGTATATAAGGAGGCCAGTTTGGCCCTCAAAAGATAGTTTTATCAACTTAAGTTACCTAGTACTTAGAAGTACTCTACTACCAACCTACTAGGCTACACTTGCAGCTTGACTAAAGCAGGACTCCTCTACCCTCTCACTCTACAAGTCTACAAGTCTTACCCTCTATACTCTATTCTGTTACTATTCCTAAGGATTAGGACTAGTAAAGTAAGTATATCTTACATTGACTTTCAATATACATAGTAAAGTCTTTACTTAGGAACACTGTATTAATATCACTTTGGAGAGTTTTAACTCTTATACTATACTGTGTAAAGAGTCTTATTGTATGCTTTACATATTCAGTGAAAGTATTACTTTTATACTGTATTAGTAGTATAGTTACCCATTGTGTAGTGTCATCTATAATAGTAAAAAGATATTTGTACTTACTGTAAGCTTGTACTAGAGCAGGTCCCTAAATATCAATGTAGAGATAATCTCTATAAGATTGTACAAGAGGTGTTGTTTGTATTTTTAGTATTTCATTGTGTTGTATGTTTGCTTTGATACAATCTGTACACTGTGTATTTTTATTGTCTGTTATCCTTTGACTTATAATCTCAGGATACTCTTGTATGAGTTTACACAAGTAATTGAAATTAATATAACTCATTTGTCAATGTAAATCAACAATAGTGATTGTGTTAATAGATTGTTTATTATGATGAGAAACTATCATATACAAGTTATTTTGTACATGTATTTCACCAATCTTTGTATGAGCAGGAGAATAAATAATACATTCATTGTTTGTTTTT
>NW_006760394.1:2901714-2917939 GCF_000271605.1 Fomitiporia mediterranea MF3/22 | reverse complement strand
GTGTAAAGAGTCTTATTGTATGCTTTACATATTCAGTGAAAGTATTACTTTTATACTGTATTAGTAGTATAGTTACCCATTGTGTAGTGTCATCTATAATAGTAAAAAGATATTTGTACTTACTGTAAGCTTGTACTAGAGCAGGTCCCTAAATATCAATGTAGAGATAATCTCTATAAGATTGTACAAGAGGTGTTGTTTGTATTTTTAGTATTTCATTGTGTTGTATGTTTGCTTTGATACAATCTGTACACTGTGTATTTTTATTGTCTGTTATCCTTTGACTTATAATCTCAGGATACTCTTGTATGAGTTTACACAAGTAATTGAAATTAATATAACTCATTTGTCAATGTAAATCAACAATAGTGATTGTGTTAATAGATTGTTTATTATGATGAGAAACTATCATATACAAGTTATTTTGTACATGTATTTCACCAATCTTTGTATGAGCAGGAGAATAAATAATACATTCATTGTTTGTTTTTGTTAAAACATATCCTACTTTGTATAATAGCACTTCACTAACGAGTGTGAAGTTCAGATTGGGATGATAATATATGTTTTGTAGTGAAATTGTATTCACCTTAGTATACTCATCAACTTTGTCTTGTAGTTTTACATTAAATGTTATTACTCTACTTTTACTAAGTGTGAATGACAATTTATTTGTAATTGTAACATTTATTAGGGTTGAGTTCTAAACGTTTGTAAGATGGAACAAGTATGGAGTAGTATGTACATTTGCACCAGAGTCTAAAATATTAATACAATGTATTATTTTAGTATCATTACAATGTATTGTATTGATACATATGTTTAGATTGTAATTGAACTCCTCAATGACTTCTTTCATATTGTCAAATGAGTTCATAAAGTTGTCTACTTGTATGACACCATCCTCTTGTACTTTGAATACTGAAAATACATTGGATTCAGTAGATAGAGTGGATTCAGTAGATAGAGCAGATTAAACAGGTAAGCTGCTGGAACTTGATACTGAGGCTTCTACAATTGTAGACTCTAGCATCAGTGTTTCATTAACATCTTTAATGAATACTGTTTCATTATTGTCTCTAATGAATACTACTGTATTAAGTGCAGGTTGAGACAGTATAGTAACAGTAGTAGAAGTAGTAACTGTTTGCCTATACTTTTTCTTTCAAGCTTCTGTTGTTTTACTTGTTAGAGGGTTTTGACAGCCTTTTAACATATGCCTGTACTTATTACAGTTGTAGCATTTAACTTTATTATAAGGCTTTGTTTTGCCTTTAGCTACACTTTTGCCTTTCGTTTGTAGGCTGTCTCATTCAGTATCTTGTTTTGTTTGAGAGTACTGAGAATGATACTCAGTATATGTGTTTTGTAATTTGTGTATCAACTTAGCTAGCATCAGAACATCTTTCTAAGCTACTGTAACTGTTGGTAGTTGATTATAATGAGTAATCTACCTGTCTAGCATTGTTACTACCCATCTATACTCACAAGGAGTAGTAAGGTTAATTGTTAAGATGTACATATTGTTATTAGGGGCTTTATTATGTACAGACAACTGTCTGTAGATTTGTTCAATGTTGTCTAACGTCTTATCAAACTGTAATACATACTCTTTTACTGTAAACAACATAAATATGTCTACAGTATGTGTCATTGTTGTTTGAATGTTGTATTGTTCAGAAAGTGCCTTCATAAGACTTCTAACACTTGTATGTATTGTAAAGTTCACATAAATTGTATCAGTTATTGTTTTCATTATACAATAATACAAAACATTGCCTGTACATATGCTAGCATCATTAGAAGAAGGGGGATCATGCTCTAGATAGTCTAAGAGCATTATAGTAACAAGTGTACTGTGTATACACAAGCACCATATCTTGTATCCCTTTGTACTAACCAACTTTTCTGTTCCCTCAAAGAACTTTGTAACATTAGAGTCCTTCATTATAGTGTTAACAAAGGTATGTGTTGTAGACAACATTGTAATAGGTTTTGGGGGAGAGGGAGGTCTAGGGCTTAGTAGTCTAGTAGGAGGCAAAGGTATTCTGTAAGAGCAAGTATGTAGAAGTATTTAATAGACTCTAAGACTTATAACCTTTTAACTAGTATAGTAAGAGTACTCTAAGTACTCTCTCTTATTAAGACATCAAGCAAGTGTCTGCCTTATATACTATATAATAAAGTCTAATAGTCTGAGACATTCTAAGTATAGTAACTCTATATAAGGTAATTAGGGATTTCCTAATCCAGAGTACAATCTAATATAAGGTCTACCTACTCAACAGAGACAAGTAGGAGGTGCTTAATGAGTTCCTTTAGGAAAATCTCTAGAACAGTCAGATCCAACCCTTAAAGTCCCTTATAGTCTCCCCTTTCTTCTTTGTCAAAAAGAAAGATAGGAAGCTCTACCTAGTTTAGAATTATTGTTGTCTTAATAAGAGTACTATTAAAAACAAGTACTTACTCCCCCTAATTCAGGAGCTCATTAATAAGACACATACATTCAGGGTTTTCACTAAGTTGGATGTTTGATAAGGATACAATAATATTTGGATCTAAGACAGAGATGAGTAGAAGGCTGTGTTCTAAACTAATTGTAGATTGTACAAACTAACTATAATGTTCTTTAGACTAACTAACTTACTTACAATGTTCTAGTCATTTATAAATCACATCCTTACAGATCTGATTGACTCAGAGTATGTTAGTGTATATCTGAACAACATTCTGATCTTTACCTAGACAGTTAAGCATTATTACTAACTGATCCAAGCAGTTCTATAGTAGCTCTAGGATAATAAACTGTTCCTCTAAGAAGTAAAGTGTTCTTTTACACAGGAGTCAGTAGATTATCTAAGCTTTATAATTAGTAGAGGAGAGGTCTGTATAGATCTAGTAAAGGTAACTACAGTTTGGAACTGGCTACAACCTTAGAACCTGAAACAGGTCCAAACATTCCTTAAGTTTGTAAACTACTACTAACACTTTATTCAAGACTTTAGTACTATTACCTAGCCTCTTCACAATCTTACTAGCAAAGATGTTCCTTAGTAATAGGGTGATTAGTAGCAGTCTGTGTTTGAGTCCCTCAAGTAGACCATTACTAGCAAGCCTGTATTAGTAGTTCTGACAGTTGTAAACAAGTTCTAAATTAAAGCCAATTCTTCCAACTTTACAAATAGAGTAGTACTGTCTTAGTTTATTAACAGAAAGTAATGTCTGATAGTGTTCTGATTAGAATCCCTCTCTATAACAGAACAGAACTACTCTATCTATAATAAGGAACTCCTTGTGATTGTCTGTTCCCTAGAGGAGTAGTGTTAATATCTCCTTAGTACTGTGTAGAAGTTTGAGATTTAGAGTAATTACCTTAATCTCTAATACTTTCAGGTGTCTTAGAAGCTTAACTACTACTAGGCCTACTAGATGTTAGAACTGTAGAACTATGACTTTGTACTAACTTACAAACCTGGAATACAAATGACAAAAGCTGATTTACTCTCAAGACAAGTAGGTTATGAAAGGGGGAGAATAATAACAAAAATCTTGTTCTCTTAGACAATTCCTGTTTCATGTCTGAGACAATCTAAGAGATCCAACTTGAATCTAAGGATGTTGACTTTGTTACCTATATACAGTAAGCTCTAAGACACACACAGGACTAGGTTTTAGTAAAGTAGCTAGAGAAGTAAGCTAGGAACTAGGAGGAGGATAAGGATGGACAGGTTTACTAGGAAGGCTAACTGTATGTTCTGAAGGATTAGAAGCTGTAGGAGGACATTGTCTGAGCTCATTACAACAATCTGACTGTAGGACATTTAGGCTAACACAAAATGTAGGAACTTATTACTTAGAACTACTAGTAGTTAGGAATGTAGAGGGAAATCCTAAAGTATATGACTGGTTATAATATGTACTAACAGACTAAGGCCTACCAGACAAGGGTTTAGGCTCTCTTACATTTGTATTAGATTCTAAATCACTCTTAGGAAGAAGTCTTAGTGAACCTAATCAGTAAGCTACCCAAGTCTTAGTGTTACAATACTATCTGTGTGATTGTTGACTAATTCTCTAAGTAAGTCTATACAGTTCTAACCTAAACAGAACTCACTTCTGAAAGTATAGTGTGTATCTATTAGGATTACATTTTCTAGTTACATAGACTCTCTCAGAAGCTCATTCACAATTACAGACTACAATTTGAGTCAAAATTCATACAGAACTTATATATACTTCTCAGAATTCAAGAGAATCCTTCTACTACATATCACCCACAGACTGATAGTCAAACTGAGTGAGTCAATTAGGAGATCAAGCTCTATCTCTGAATGTTCATCAATCATTAACAGTCAGACTAGTCTGAATGGTTAGCTCTGACAGAATTTGTACACAATAACTAGTAACACTCTATAATAGGACAGTCTCTATTCTTTCTCAACCATAGGAGACATCTATACTAGAGGACAGTTCCAAACTGGAACAGTAGTTCTGAATCTGTAACAGACTTTGTAGAACAGATACACAAGACTAGGGAAGACACACAAGCTCTTTTAGAGAAAGTAGTATAAGTTATAAAGTAGAACTATGATTGGAAGAGATCTACAGCTAAGGATTACCAGCCTGGTGACAAAGTTATACTAGAAGCCACTAATCTGACCACAGATTATCCAATAAAGAAGTTGGACAACAAGTACTTCAGACCCTTCATTATTAAAAAGAAGATTAGTGTCTCTGTTTACAAACTCTAACTTCTAGTAACATAAAAGTACATACACTTAGTGTTCAACAAGGTTCTGTTGTCTCAGTACTATGATCCAGGTTTTCCTTCACAACAAAGACCCCTACTACCTCTACTAGAACTTATTAGTTCTAAACCAGAATACAAGTAGAGTACATAGTAGATACTAAGCTAGTGTACAGAAAGCTCAAGTTTCTTATTTACTAGAAAGGATACCTAGTTGAAGAATGTACTTAGGAACCTGCTAAGAATCTTACTTATACTACTAAGGCAATTTAAGACTTCTATTAACTTCATCCAGGTACTCTGTATCAACTCTACCTTACAGATTTCCAAACCCTACCATTCTAACCTATACTTAAGCTACTAACCAAGCCTAATGTTTACCAATTAGGACAATTGGTTTTAGAGAGAGGGTGATGTTACAGTTCTCTACTCTTGTACCTTCAGTTCTAAGGGTTCTACACCCTTCTGTACCAGAACTCAGGACTTTTATCTCTTAGGAGTACTGTCTATAAACTATATGTGTACTAACTCTTACTACTACCCCTCCTTACTTTATCATTCTGTTCCTTTGACCACCCTTTCATTCTTTGTTTATTCTATAGTCTCTTACCCTTTGTCTATCCCTTCATTCTTTGTACCTTTATCTTTGACCTTCCTTTCTTTATTCTTTGTGACTTATCATTTTTAGTAGCTCATACTCTCTGAGTACTCTTGTATAGTTTAGTATATATAAGTGTACAAGATCAGACTGGTCCTGTAGTCTTGATCTTGTCTACTCTAGGTAGTCCTGTACTCTTAGACTCACTCTATATACTCTACTCTTGTCTCACTCTCTCTCTGTGTCTGTTCTACAAGTTCCAACTATGTTCTAGTACTTATATTCTATATTTCTGTTATGTAGGATAGTTGTAGCCTAGGTCCCCTTACTGAGCCTTTAGGTCCTCTCTACACTGTTACTGACAGAGACTGTATCTGTAAAACAGACTTAGAGTGATTTAGTGAGTGACAATAAGAAAGAAAAGATGAACACACAGTAATAGTGTATAGTAAGTGTAAGTAGTATATATAGGTTAAGATCTGAGTATTGATTGAGTTGATTCAGACTGTAGACAAAACTGTGTCTGTGTACATACACTTTATAGTTTATCTATAGTGTCTGATAGAAGGTACAGTAAACTGAGTCAACAATTACAATGTGTATCTCTAGAATGTTCTGGCTTAAAAAGTGAAGGTAAAGTAGAAGGTAGACAGACTTGACTAAGAGGAGAGTAGAGGGTTACTACTTCTGTTCAAAATGGTGTTATACACAGTACTAGAGAAAGTAAACACACACAGTGTGGACCTATCAAGAGTGATGCTAAGTATGGAACAGGTAGGGAAGAATGTACACATTAGGTTAGAGAGAGGATTGTACCTTAGGAGTAGTCATACATAGATATTGTTACAAGTGTGTGATCATTAATTGTTGCTTACACTATAGAGTAGGAAGAAGTATGTAAATTATTAGCAAATTTGTTTAGTATTGGTCAAAAATGTAGATGTACAAATACAAAAGAAGACAAATGTAATAAAAAGGAGGACAATGAAGGAGAGGCAATGTAAGAGGCAGAAAGGGAGACAAGAAGTTGAGAGGAGAAGGATGAGCAACTATTATACAAGCTATTATAAAGTAGACTGGCTACTTATACTTTACACTGAAGGACTATATAGTTAGCTAGGTTGTGTTGTTACAGGATCTGAGGTTTAGTACAGGCAACACAGTAGTAGATTAGAGAGACAAATACAGTAATGTTTATTGTCTAGGTGGTTACAGCCAGTGTGCCTACTAGAGAATGCTTGTAGGTAGAGGACTGAGCTAGAGAGAACAAAAGAGACAACATAGTGTTAGGGGAAATGCTTAGGGAAATGGTGGAGGTAGGAGGAAAAGGAGTGACAAGAGCAAGTGTGTCATTATATACTCTCAATTTTTGGTATTCAATTATGTAAGCACTTTAATATAAAGTTTAAAAGTAAAACCAGATTATATTATAAGTCTAACAGACTGATTATTAACAATATTTATATATATAATTACATATTATCTTACTAAAAGTATTATAATTAACTTACAAGTATAATGTATTACTTTTATAAGTATTATAATTAATCAACTACTATTGTATATTAATTTATATACAGTTTTAACATATTATAATAAAAGTTAAGTACTTTTGTCTTACATATAATATTGTAGTAATACTGGTAGTAACATTACTTGCTTCAAAAAACAATTGTAGTATAATACAATTCTTGTATAAGTATTACATTTATATACAGTTGTTACATTTTAATTACAAGCAAAGTATAATTATAATTTTGAATTGTAATTAATATATAAGTACATTATCACATTACATTTGCTATTATTAATTACATTTGTTGCAACTTTTTTGTAATGTATGTGTCATATTTATTATTATCTCTGTACAACTATATTTACTATCATTACTATTGTAACTATTATAATAGGTATACTAATAAATTATAGATGATTGTAACTTGTGTCTAAGCTATTACAATAGGTTATGAGTCTTGGATTGTGGTTCTAAAGCTGTGTATTACTACTGTCTTACTACTTAGTGTTCTGAGCATGAATTGTACAGACACTAGAGTCCCTTAAGTCTTAAAAAGCAATTAGTATAGTCTGTTAGAACTGTAAACAGTGTCCTATTAAGAATAGGAACAGAGTAGCTATAGGAGCCTTTGTACATACTAAACACTGTAAGTGTAATTGGCAGAGCTAGTGTTTACAATCATGAGTACTCAAACATTGTTTAATATGTTACTAGTGAATGTACCAAAGCTTAACACGTCTGAGAAGAACTGGGTCATCTTTGTGTCCTACTTCTGTACTACTGTGAAGGCAAAGAGCAAATGAGAGCATTTTGATAGAACAGTACTCTGCCCTGATAAGCCTAGTACTGATAGAGTTAAATTAGCTACTCTCTAGGTTGAATAGGACAGTACAGAAGACATAGCTTGGTACCTCCTATCTTAGAGGATTCCAGATTCAGACCTTATTTGTCTGGAGCACTACAAGACTTGTACTGAATGCTGGAACATGTTAGTAAGCAAATATACTCAAAAGTTAATGTATACACAGACTAGTATATAAAAGGACTTCCTAGAGTCCTCCTGCCTGAAAGACACTAACATGTGTGAATTCCTGTACAATCTACAGATATGTAGGGAGATGTTAGTACAATCAGGAGTAGAGATAACAGACAAGGACTACATCTCTACCATTATCTTATTAATTCCCTGTTACTTGTAGAATTTTACAAGTATACAGCTCACTTCTACTGAAATGGCTGTTAGAAGCCTCCTGTTGTTAGTCTCAACACTAACCCCTGAGTAGCTTGAGAAAGCTTGACAAATCAATCCTGAAATGCTTATACATATCATATTGGACAAAGCAGACTGTCAGAAGTGTGAACACAAGAATAAAAGACATAGTGCTTACTATAAAGACAAAAGGTATAGAGATAATACAATGTATGTCTCTGAAACATCTAAGAAGCTGTACAAGGAGGTAGTCTGCTAGAATTGTAACAAGAAAGGTCATGTTTGCTCAAAATGTTCTAAATTGAAGGAATTGAAGGCAAAACCTAAGAAGGAGAAAGGCAAATCTAAACCAAGTGAAACTGTAATAGTAGCTATTAACACAGATAAGGATACTCCTTAGGACTGTTGTAATAGGGTTTACAATGTTGACAAGATGGATATGGACAACTTTATTAGAGTTACTGTCTCAAACAAAGTACTAAGAGTTGCTATACTAGATTCAGGATGTACAAGACACATTTTACTGTACAAAGAGGACTTTACTAGCTTTAAACAGATTGTGCTAAAGTCTCTAACCACTACAAATCAAAATACCTTCCATACAATTGGTGAAGGGCAACTCACATTATAGATGCCTAGTAGTTAATATGAATCAAATATGTGCTTACAGAATGTCTTGTACTCACCAGATGTTGATTTCATGTTAATATCCATTAGAGTACTGGATAGTAAAGGGTATAGTATAATATTCTGTAACAAGAAAGCTGTTATAAAGTTACAAAGCAGCCAACTAGTAGCAGAAATACTAAGAAACAAAAAGGGTCTGTATTGTTTTTTAAACAACACACTTAATCCCACACATCTTGACCAAGTGTGTACTATAAATATGTTAATAAGCCTCACCCCAAACAAATTGCACATATATATGAGGCATATACCCCCTTTCCTTGCTTGTAAGATGGTCAGTAGACAACATGTTGATAGAATTAAACTAGTATGTACTAGCAAAGAAGTTCCTGAATGCAAATCATGTGTATTTGCAGAATCAACACATACTTCACTTGCAAAAGTGAGAAGTAGCAAAGTTGTAAAGAGGTTTGGTGAACTAGTTCATTCAGACGTATGAGGGCTGTCACCTGTAGCTACAATTGGTGGCAGAAAGTACTATGTTTCCTTTATGGATAATGCAACTTGTTTAACAAAGGTATTCTTACTCAAAAGAAAGGCAGACATACCTGAAGCATACAAGTACTTTAAAGCTTAGGCAAAAATTCAATACAATGCCAATATCCAAGCATTACATTCGGATTGTAGCAGAGAATATACTAGTAACAAGTTTGTTAACTACCTTAAGTCTAAAGGAACCAAGCAGAAGCTTACAGTACACAATACTCTCAAGCATAATAGTGTAGCTGAATGCTTGAACTGTGTACTTCTTAAGAAAGTCTGTACTATGTTACATGTAAGCAGATTGCTGCAATTCCTGTAGGGCAAAGCACTCAGCTATACAGTATAGTGTAAGAATCAAACACTTACATGTATTCTCAACTTCAAGTCCTCTATTAAAAAGCTTAGTAGTTCCACACTGGATCTGAGAAATATTTATGAGTAGGGCTCACCTGTGTATGTGTATAATACAACCAGTTCAAAACTTTCCCTCCAAGTGAAAGAAGGACATTGGGTTGGCTTTAACCTATCAAGTAATAGATAATACATATACTCACTATCCAACAAGTCTGTGTCTGTTGAATTACATGTTTGTTTTAAAAAGATGCCTTATTTTGAGAGGGAGGAGTTAGATATAGGGCAAAACAAACATCATATTGTTCCTGAGTCTTCTAGCAAGGCAATGTACATTCAGGATGCTTAGACAGATGTACAGACCTTTCTAAATGACAGAGGCAATACTTTGTATTTGCAAAAACATGAAGGAGATGCTTAAAGTAATGACCAGCTTGAGAAAAGTATGCCTAGGGATGAACAGTACAAAGAATTGTAATGTTACAGTTCTCTACTCTTGTACCTTCAGTTCCAAGGGTTCTGCACCCTTCTGTACTGGAACTCAGGACTTCTGTCCCTTAAGGGTGCTGTCTATAGACTATATGTGTACTGACTCTTACTACTACCCTTCCTTACTTCATCATTCTATTCCTTTGACCACCCCTTCATTCTTTGTATCATTCTATGGTCTCTTACCCTTTGTCCATCCCTTCATTCTTTGTACCTTTATCTTTGACATTCCTTTCTTTCATTCTTTGTGGCTTATCATTCTTAGTGGCTCATACTCCCTGAGTACTCTTGTGTAGTTTAGTATATATAGGCATACAAGATCAGACTGGTCCTGTAGTCTTAATCTTGTCTACTCCAGGTAGTCCTGTACTCTTAGGCTCACTCTATATACTCTACTCTTGTCTCACTCTCTCTCTCTGCCTGTTCTGCAAGTTCTGACTATGTTCTAGTGCTTGCATTCTGTATTTCTGTTGTGTAGGATAGTTGTAGCCTGGGTCCCCTTACTAAGCCTTCAGGTCCCCTCTATACTGTTACTGACATCAGATCAAGACTACCTATTACCACTCTACAACTCTCCTATGTTTTGGGCATCAGTACTTACTATTGTGTTGATCTCTTTCCTTTGTCCTGACCCTTTTACATTTTTAAATTTTAAACTTTCTAAACCCTTTTAAACTTTTGCCACCCTTCTTCTATTCATTACCCCTTTTAGTTTAGTGTTGATTCCTTTATAGTGTAAACATAGACCCTACTATACTGACTGCCACCCCTACTGTCCTGCTGGATTAGCAGTTACAAGCAGAGCTAGCTTAATACATACAGACCTCTATCCAAGAGGCCTTTACTAACCATGTGCCCCCAGCCCCTTCAGAATCTGTTCCAATTGTTCCAGAAGTTGCAACCTGTTCCAGAAAGAAAGTGTATGTAGCCTGCCCTTCAGACTTTAATAGGCAGCACTTTGAGGACTTCTAGTGCCAAGTCAAACTATACATGGCTACTACTTTGACTGATCTATCCTCAGATCTCAATTGTGTCCTATTTGTCCTCTCCTTCATGAAGGAAGGCAATACAGCCACCTGGGCCCAGAACTGGATCAAAGGTCATTGGATTAGAAGCCTGATCTGACTTTGGAACAATGAGTCATACTCAGAATTCATAGGGCAGCTCTATGCTTCCTTTATTAATCTGAATGAGAAGTGTAATACACAGAACAAGCTTGCATCTCTGTAACAGGGCAAACATTCTGCTAATGCCTTCTTTCAGGAGTTCAATATCCTGGCCTAGAAGGCAGGATTCATGCTCAGGTTCAATAATGTCCTTATTAGAATGCTTGAAAAAGCTCTTCACCCAGAACTGGTTAATAAGATTCTTAGAATGATGCTAGAACTAGTCACTTACACTGAGTGGAAGATGTACACCATCTCCTTTGACCAAGCTACAGCTTGGATGTGTCAAGTCTGTACAGAATGCCTACACATGTGTTTGACTCTGACAGTTCTGAGCCCTTAGATCAATCTGCCTGTAATTCACAATCAATCTGTTCTAATGGACATTAGAGAAGCCTGAAAGTGAGGAGCATACTTTGCCTACAGAAAGTCAGGGCACCAAATTAAGGACTGCTCACAGAAGTAACAGTACATCTGTCAGGTTATTAGAGTAATAATGAGTGACAAGCAGGATTTGTAGTGAGAAGCCTTTTCTACAAATCTGGAAGTCACCTCAGAACTCCTAGACCCTGACTATGTACTCTAGGATTTTGTAGAGGCCTAACAGTGAATGTAGCACTGAAGGGCTATGACTCGGATTTTTTAATGGTCACTTTTGATTCAATGGACACTGTAGGATTAGAAGTAAATAAAGTAAGAAAAGTAGAAAAAGTAGAAAAAGTAGAAAAAATAAATTAACAAAATTATTTATTAGAAAGAAAAAAGTTGAAAACAAAAGTAGATAGTTCTCCTATTTCTTCTGATTCTTTTGATTCTTCTCTTTGCACTTCATCTGAGTCTAAATCTGTACAATCCAACCTGCTACTTCCACATTCTAAGATCTCAGAATGTTCAGAATGTTACTCAGCCCTGTTCACCACTCAGTAGTTTGTCTGTAGTATCAAGCAGGGATAGCCTCAGCTGAGTTCACAGCTGAGAACATGGGTCTGTCCTTGTTGAAAGAGAGAGGTTAATGAGGAAATGTTAGTGTATATACTCACCCTCTCAGACAATAAGGTTGTACAAGCTGTACATTCCCTTCAGAACAAGTAGCAGTTCATCTAAGGATGTTCTAGGCACTAGCTCTAGGTCCCTGTCCTCTTGGCTCCCTTCTCAGGATCCCCCCAGATCTGAACAACAGCTCTGGTAGACAGTAGATACACTAGTTTGTGTATTAATAAGGCCTTTGTGTAGGAACACTACCTCCCTACTTAATGTGTTCTACTTCTGATCCTAGTATACAATACAGATGGAACCCTGAACCAGAATGGTCAGATCACCAAGTTTGTCCAACTATGGATGACCATTCAGGATCATGAGGAAAGTATTAAGTTCAGAGTCACTAACTTCAGAAAGACAGACATCTTCATTGGATTTGAATGGCTCAAGGCTTACAACCCTACTATTGACTGGTTGGAGCAGACACTTGTGTTCAATCAGTGTCCCAAGTCTTACAGCTACCTTACACTACTGTTCTGAGTAGATACAGATACTTCTAATGTTACTAACAGTTCTGATGAAGGTGACCAGTTGTTCTTCTTTGACTAGGATAGATATGTGGATACATATTCCAGTCAAGGCAGAATAGAGTCAATCTGAAGGATGTCTAAGACAGAACCAGTCTGGAACCCTCTCAGAACAACTCTACTCTGGAATGTACACAGACCCAGCCTGCCAGATTTTGTCCAAAAGTTCCCTAAAGTCTTCAGTAAAGAGGAATTTGACTAGCTTCCTGAACACTGTCCCTAGGACTATACAATTGAATTGACTAAGGGTTTTGAACCCAAGGATTGTAAGGTCTACCTACTCAACAGAGACAAGCAGGAGGTGCTCAATGAGTTCCTTCAGGAAAATCTTCAGAACAGCCAGATCCAACCCTCAAAGTCCCTCATAGCCTCCCCTTTCTTCTTTGTCAAAAAGAAAGATAGGAAGCTCTGCCCAGTCCAGGATTATTGTTGTCTCAATGAGGATACTGTCAAAAACAAGTACCTGCTCCCTCTGATTCAGGAGCTCATTGATAAGACACATACATTTAGGGTTTTCACTAAGTTGGATGTTTGATGAGGATACAATAATATTCAGATCCAAGACAGAGATGAGTAGAAGGCTGTGTTCTAAACCAATTACAGATTGTACAAACTGACTGTAATGTTCTTTAGACTAACCAACTTGCCTACAACATTCTAGTCATTCATGAATCACATCCTTACAGATCTGATTGACTCAGAGCATGTTAGTGTGTATCTGGACAACATTCTGATCTTCACCCAGACAGTTGAGCACTATTACTGACTGATCTGAGCAGTTCTATAATGGCTCTAAGATAATAAACTGTTCCTCTAAGAAGCAAAGTACTCTTTTGTACAGGAGTCAGTGGATTATCTGGGCTTTGTAATCAGTGGAGGAGAGGTCTGTATGGATCCAGCAAAGGTGACTGTAGTTCAGAACTGGTTACAACCTTAGAACCTGAAACAGGTCCAAGTGTTCCTTAGGTTTGCAAACTACTACTAACACTTCATTCAAGGCTTTAGTACCATTGCCCAGCCCCTTTATGATCTCACCAGCAAGGATGTTCCTTGACAATAGGATGATCAGTAGCAGTCTGTGTTCAAGTCCCTTAAGTAGGCTATTACTAGTAAGCCTGTATTAGCAGTTCTGACAGTTGTAGACAAGTTCTGAGTCAAAGCCAATTCTTCCAACTTTGCAAATGGAGCAGTACTGTCCCAGTTTATTGACAGAAAGTAGTGTCTGATAGCATTCTGATTAGAATCCCTCTCTGTAATAGAACAGAACTACCCTATCTATGACAAGGAACTCCTTACAATTGTCTGTTCCCTAGAAGAGTAGTGTTAATATCTCCTTAGTACTGTACAGAAGTTTGAGATTTGGAGTGATCACCTTAATCTCTAGTACTTCTGAGTGCCCTAGAAGCTCAACTGCTGCCAAGCCTGCTGAATGTTAGAACTGTAGGACTTTGACTTTGTGCTGACCCACAAACCCAGAACACAAATGATGAAAGCCAATTTACTCTTGAGACAAGCAGGTTATGAAAGGGGGGAGAATGATAATAAAAATCTTGTTCTCCTAGACAATTCCTGTTTTGTGTCCAAGACAATCCAAGAGATCTGACTCAAATCTGAGGATGTTGACTTTGTCACCTGTATACAGTAAGCTCTGAGACACATACAGGACTAGGTTATAGTGAAGCAACTGGAGAAGCAGGCTAGGGATTGGGAGGAGGATGAGGATGGACAGGTTTACTAGGAAGACTGACTGTACATTCTGAAGGATTGGAAACTGTAGGAGGACATTGTCTGAGCTCATTATAACAATCTGACTGTAGGACATCTAGGCTGACACAAAATACAGGAACTCATCACTCAGAACTACTAGTGGCCTGGAATGTAGAGGGAAATCCTGAAGTACATAACTGGTTGTAATATGTGCCAACAGACTAAGGCCCACCAGACAAGGGTTCAGGCTCCCCTACATCTGTATTGGATTCTAGATCACTCTTAGGAAGAAGTCTTAGTGGACCTGATCAGTGAGCTACCTGAGTCTTAGGGTTACAACACTATCTGTGTGATTGTCAACTGATTCTCTAAGCAAGTCCACACAGTTCCAACCTGAACAGAACTCACTTCTGAAGGCATAGTGTGCATTTATCAGGATCATGTCTTCTGGTTGCACAGACTCCCTCAGAAGCTTATTCATGATTACAGACTGTAATTTGAGTTGAAATTCATACAGGACTTGTATACACTTCTCAGAATTCAAGGGAACCCTTCTACTACCTATCACCTGTAGACTGACAGTCAAACTGAGTGAGTCAATCAGGAGATTGAGCTCTACCTCTGAATGTTCATCAATCATCAGTAATCAGATTGGTCTGAATGGCTAGCTCTGGCAGAATTTGTGTACAATAACTGACAACACTCTGTAACAGGACAGTCCCTGTTCTTCCTCAATCATGGAAGACATCTGTACCAGGGGACAGTTCTGAACCAGAATAGCAGTTCTGAATCTGTAACAGACTTTGCAGAACAGATGTACAGAACTAGGGAGGACACATGAGCTCTTTTGGAAAAGGCAGTACAGGTTATGAAGCAGAACTATGATTGGAAGAGGTCTGTAGTCAAGGATTACTAGCCTGGTGACAAAGTTATGCTGGAAGCTACTAACCTGACCACAGATTGCCTAATGAAGAAGTTGGACAACAAGTGCTTCAGACCCTTTGTTATTGAAAAGAAGGTCAGTACCTCTGTCTACAAACTCCAACTTCTAGCAACATAGAAGCACATACACTCAGTGTTTAACAAGGTTCTACTGTCTTAATACTATGATCCAGGTTTTCCTTTGTAACAAAGACCCCTACTGCCTCCACCAGAACTCATTAGTTCTGAACTAGAATACAAAGTAGAGTATGTAGCAGATGCTAAGCTGGTACACAGAAAGCTCAAGTTCCTTATCTACTAGAAGGGATACTCAGTTGAAGAACACACTTGAGAACCTGCTGAGAATCTCACCCATACTGCTAAAGCAATCCAAGACTTCTATCAACTTTATCCAGGTGCTCTGTATCAACTCTACCTCACAGATTTCCAAACCCTACTGTTCTGACCTATGCCTGAGCTGCTAACCAAGCCTAATGCTCACCAATTGGGACAATTGGTTTTAGAGGGGGGGTGATGTTACAGTTCTCTGCTCTCATACCTTCAGTTCTGAGGGTTCTGCACCCTTCCATACTGGAACTTAGGACTTCTGTCCCTTAGGGGTGCTGTCTATGGACTATATACATACTGACTCTTACCACTACCCTTCCTTACTTCATCATTCCATTCCTTTGACCACCCCTTCATTCTTTGTATCATTCTATAGTCTCTTACCCTTTGTCCATCCCTTCATTCTTTGTACCTTTATCTTTGACATTCCTTTCTTT
>NW_006760394.1:2897313-2901414 GCF_000271605.1 Fomitiporia mediterranea MF3/22 | reverse complement strand
TAGTTGTAGCCTGGGTCCCCTTGCTGAGCCTTTGGGTCCCCTCTACACTGTTACTAACATGTAATGTAAGACGAATCCTACACCTCTTGTGGATTCTGAGTTCAAGAATGTTGAGCCTAGGAGATCTTAGAGAGTAAGAATACTGTCAGAATATGTGAGAAGACTTTAAGCTGAAGAAGGAACAGTTACTCACTAGAAACACAATAGAAATAGTCTAGTAGGCATTAGAACACTAAAAGAATTTGTTGATAATTCAGAACAAGCCAATATTGTTGTGGACAAAACATTCTAACAATACAAATTTGTATACCTTGTCAATACTAAAGTAATAGATGACCTTGAACTGTAAAGCTTGAACAAAGTGAAGAGTTTGCCTGAGTGGAACTTGTAGAGGCATACTATTGAGGAAGAACTTGAAGTATTAAGAAAAGCAAACACCTAGGATTTGGAGTACACACCTGATAGAGCCAATGTTGTTGGATCAAAGTGGGTCTTCAAGATCAAGAGAGATACAGGTAGTAATGTCATTTGTTGAAAGGTAAAGGATTTGTCTTTCATACTGTCACACAACTCATATGTTAGCTGACCTTTTAACAAAGCCACTTCTGTCATTTAAGGTCAAGCATTTTGCTTGCAAACTTAGACTCTGTACAAATTGAGGGGGAGTGTTGTATTTGCAATGTGTACAAAGTATAGGATCAACATTGTTGCTTTAATGTGTTAATCTGTATCATTCTATCTTATCATTCTAATCATTCTAGCTATTCCCCTTCTATATGACTGTAACATTTTCATATAATAAATACTCTTCATATTTAAGCTTTCCCTCTGTGTCCTTTACACCTCAGACAATTGTAACTTGTGTCTAAGGTATGTGCCATATTTATTATTGTCTCTGTACAACTATATTTACTATCATTACTATTGTAGCTATTACAATAGGTATACTAATAAATTATAGACAATTGTAACTTGTGTCTGAGCTATTACAATAGTAGGAAACTTATACTATAACCAGGCAAAACTGTATATCTGACCCACTATCTTTTGTGTCAACTTGCTAAGAAAAAGAGGACAGTTCTGATACTCAACCCTAACAAGTATTATTTATTCTAGGACAAAGGCATTTACACATTTCTACAAGATTTGTACAACTGGACTGATAATTACAAGATTATATAACAATCCCTCAAGACACTGATCCTGTATGACTGTAACACAAGTTAGCCAACCTTAACACTAAGTTGTTCTAGGGTACAAATGCTAGTCACAATGTCCCCTAACCAGTCACAATATTATACCTTTGAAAAGGATCATAAGCTGTCAAGGTTTATTATGAAAATGTGAACATAGTACAAGATTTATTTGTCTTAGTAAGCATGCTTGATTGCTCTCAGAATTTAGTACTGAAGTATGTTTCTAACCATATAGATAAACAGTAGTGTTCTCCAAAACAATTGGCTAAAGTATATAGGATAGAGGGTTAGTACAAACTTTACTTAACAAGGTCACAAGGAAGAATCTTTTACCAAGAAGGAGCTAGAGAAAGTAATTGACAACTAATAGATACTTGACAATTTGCCTAGTCAGCAACAAACAGTACTGACAGATACAATCAAGACATTTGTAAGTAATACAACAGAAGCAAATACTTAAGGGAAAGTAATACAAATACTATAAATACAACACTACCTTTTACACTAGTAGTATAGATTCAAGATAATTGTTAAGACTGTAATATTAAGTAACATATTATATTTGGACAAATCAGTAAAGGTAGCAGACATGCTAACTTCCATACAGATGCAAACCAGTATTACTTACATGACTCCTTATACTTATTATATAAAGTAGTGTATGTACTATAGTATAAAAGTAAGAGTATTGTACTCTACAATATTATTAATTATTAAGAGTCTTCTGTGTCTAGTGTAAACTCCCTACTGTCAGTTCAACAGGTTATGAGTCTTGACCCTTGAATGTCAGGCTCAGGGGATCCATCTCAGGATCCATCTTAGTATCAAACTTGTTCTTAACAATATAATCAGCCTATACAACCTATATTGTATAGTAGTACTGTTTCTCCTACACAACAAGCCCCTCCACCCTTGACTCAAACTCTATTGAATCCTACCCCTCCTCCATCAAACACTCCTCTATCAAATGTACAGTCTAGTAGTACTAGAGCTAACATGTTGACCAAAAAACTCATACTAGTAAGTAACTGTTAACATAGAATGACACATATTAGTAACAGATGTACCTAAGACATAGTTACATATTATATATACCTACTGAATCAACAGACAATAACACTCACAACAAGTGACACCTATGATGAACAAGAGTAGAGTCTACTAAATCCTTATACTGTGTATAGTTACTATAGTCTAGTCTAGGTCTAGTCTAGACAGGTTTTTACTAGACTGTAAACTAGACCAGGACCAATTTCTTATGAAATCCTGGACCTTAGACTGGACCCAGCTGGACCTCTTGTGGACCAGACTAGTGGTCCAGTCCAGGTCCAAACCTGGACCAGACCTCTAGACTAATTATATAATATACATTAAAATAATTCTATCTCATTAACATATTATATAAGATAAATATACTATTAAGTACTATAATAATATGTTTCTGAATATATGTAAGCTTATATGTATCAGAATACAATTACTTTTATTATTTGTATTATACTAAGTGTAGAACACAAGAAATACTAGTGTAATAGAAATCAGTTCCTACAGTCAATGTAAACTACTATTTACATCTGTAAGACACAGTATAGTCTATTTGTATGCTTAAAGGGTATATAATGTACTATACAATATATCTAAGAGTAGTTCACATCTATTAGGCTCTGTACAGTCCATTTGTATACCTTAAAGAAGTAGTATCTATAATATAAACAGTCTACAGTCTAGTCTATAGTCTAAACAGTCTAAAGCAGTCTGGAAATTTTTGTCAAATGCTAGACTACAGACTGGACCCCTGTTGGACCCAACTGGACCAGACCTTAATCAGACTGGACCAGAGGTCCAGTCCAGGTCTGGACCTGGTCTACAGTGATCCTGGACCAGACAATAGTAACTATAATACTGTGTGATTCCCTCTAAGTATAACCTCTCTCAATAGGTTATAAGCCTTACACTCTCTGCCTATACTTTATCTACACTCTACTATGTCTATACTCTATACAGTTCTACAGATCACATGTATACATACAGTATACTATGACACAGAACTTGACACACCTGTCTGAGCATCCTAAACACAAAATAATGTACTGTAAACACACAGTCTGCTGTACTACACACAACCCAGACATTATATGATTGTCATCTTAGTGATTATAATCATTAGCCTAGTAATAACATAGTCTATGTAGGTGATGTTGAAATTACAATAAGTATTACTTACTACAACATTTAATCACTAAAATATTCTGTAATATTACAGAAAACATTGTTTTTATAAATAACTGATAATACTACAGACAAATGTTATAAGGATTGAGAAAGCAAACACTACTCATCTGCTATTAATATTACAATAGTACAAACAATTGACACTGTCAACAAACATGCATATGTTATAACATAAATCAAATAATAACATATATAACAATACTATAGCCAAACAATTAATGTAAGACATGTCTCAGATATGTTGGACATGTCAGATATGAGATAAAGAAGTTAGCAGATATACATCCAATATCTAAGACATCCAATATCTATGTACTAATACAGCTTATGAAAGTGTATAACTATTTATGGACAAATTCATTAATAATAATAATAAAGTTACAAAGCACATTACAGTAACTACAGTATAGGAACAAGTACATGATTATAGTTAATAAACAAATAACAATACCTTATACCTATGATAGTGTAAACATATAATAACAATGTAATATAACAGCAAATGGTAGAATAATACCTCTACTATTACTAAAACAATGTAACAGAACATATTTAATTGTACAGAATGTAGATATACTTTAACAAAGTATAAATAAACTTATATTAAAGCTACAAAGCTTATATGTAAGTAAAGTACTGCCAATACAGCTAGTACAACAAATAAAAGAAAAAC
>NW_006760394.1:2879833-2895848 GCF_000271605.1 Fomitiporia mediterranea MF3/22 | reverse complement strand
AAATAAAAATAAATAAAACTAATATATAAAACATTTTACCTAACAAACCAATTAACAAATAAAACATTTAACAAATACTACAATTGTGTATAGTACTAGATTAACTAAAGTATGCTAGGAGACAATTATACTAAACATAATCTGATATATCATTTATATGTGGATTGTGTTACAATACACTATTCTTTGCAAAACAAAAAGCAAAGAATAATAGCCATAATACTCATAAAAACTCATAACATTACAATTGTAACAATTCAAAATAATATTATAATAAATAATACAAACATATGTTAGTAATGATTTACAATGAATAATTATGTTGGCTATTGAAGAAATAACACAACAGATTGTATAGTTACTCAGGATGTGTTAGAAACAATTCATTATAGTAAGAGGTAAGGTTTTAGTAGGCTTGTTCCCTCTAGTATTGTTGTAGGCTCTGGTCAAAACTCTCCCTTGTCCATTCCAAATAGGAAAGAACTAACTACATAAAGAAAGTGATTATGTAATCCAAAGGTTTAAACAAAATCAAGAAGATCTGATAGTAACCAAAATCAGAACTCTTCACCTCCCTAAGCTTTAAATAGTGACTGTCCTTAGTCACTTGCTTTGAGAAGCAATAATAAAGAGTAAGTATAAGGAGTGTAGGTAAGGATAAAAGGTATCAATCAAAGTAAGATAAAGAAACAAAGAGTGTGAGTCTCAAGTAAGAATGAGTGTCTATAAAAGAAAGGGGTATAAGGGAATGTTAGAGTAAAGAGAATGTAACCTGTACTAAGGCTAAAGGCTTGCCAGACCAATCCTCTCCAACTCTAACATAGATAGTAGTAGTAGTGAGTAGTAGGTTTTATCCAACAGCTACTTGGGTCTCAACCTGACACTTCTAGTTCTAATCTACTAGGTCTGTCAAGGTCAAAATCTGATTACTGTCCTTGAAATCCTTTGTCTTACACTCAGTTAATATAAAGAACAGCCTCCTAATTATTATGTTGAACATTGTGTCCTTTACTACATGAACCAGTATTACTATTAATATTCCACCTACTAACACCTTGAGTCTTAGAATAACACCTTCAATTGTAATTGATTCTACATTTGCTAGCCTAAGGTTTGTCTGTACTTACTCCTTTAGTACTCCTAAGTGTTTCTAAACATCTTTGTGTATTATGTTTATAACAGCTCCCTAGTCTAGTAAGCTCTCAGTCTCTAATTTATTGTTCAGCTTTACTGTTACTAGCCTGACTAGTACACTTCCAGCCTTGTTGTTACTAACTAGGGTACCTATCTGACACTCCCTTACTCAACACTACTCTAATCTGACAGCTTCTAACATTCTCCTACATAATCTGCTCATACTTAGTATTCTTACTAGGCTTGACTAATTCTTATTATCTTAGTACTTGATTCTTACAGATACACTTCCAACCTTGTTTATCCAGCTTACTACTACCCTTCACAATAGCCTCTACTACTCATCTATTACACTATTCTCTCTTGTCCTTACTAGTACACTTCTAGCCTTGTTTGCTACACTCACTCCTCTGCTCTACTCTCATTCTTGTTCTCTAGCTCAAATCCAACTTAATCTAATATAATCTACTACTTTCCTACACAATCTGCTTGTTCTCAGCTCTACTACTAGGCTTGACTGTGCTTTGTCATCCTTGTGTGCAACACTCATACCTGTGTACTAATCTTCTCTACTGTTAGTCCTTACTTCCTCACTTGTCTCTTTCTCCTCTACCTTTACAGGTCTACTTCCAGCCTTGTTCAGTATTTTGTTACACATCTGAGTTGTCCTTATAAGCTTAGCTACATACTAGCACTCAAGCTCTAGAGCTATTACAAACAACTTGTAGTGTATTAATGTGACAACACTATCTATTATCTAGTCTAAGACCTACTTGATGATCTTGCTTGACTCAGTACTTTGCTTCAGTCTGACTTTGACTAGCTTTGTGTTAGCCTTCATAGTCCTTACCTCCTCTCTTTGTCTCTTTACATTCCTCAAGTGTTCCTCTAACCTTGTCACCTCTGTATCCAAATCTGCTCTAAGAACAGTTTTGTGCTTTTCTCCCTCACTCACATTCAACCTATCTTTGGCTTCATTAATAGTGCCTACTGTGAACACAGGCTTGTCTTTATAGTATTAGTCTATACACTCCTTTAATGTTGCTCCCTCTATACTAGCTAGCACAAATGCTCTACTCATTAACACAATCTTCTACTCTAACCTTATACACTTCCCTCTCTGAGTATACTTGCTCACAGTCCTACAGTCATGTACAAAATGTTCTTACTTTCTACAAAAGTTGTAGGTCCTCTCATACTTTAGGTTGGATTTTACAGAATCAGCAGATTAGTCAGTTTTGCATACTTGATTCATTAGTATCTTTCTAGACTTACTTACTTTGTTGACCTAGGCTTGTAACTCTTTAAGCTTCCTTATAATCTTTGTATACTTGTCTCCTACTTCTTTCTCTAGCTTCTCCTTTAGTAATGTTACTGTCTAGTCTCAGCCTGCCTCTGTCTGTCCTGTTAGAAGAACATAGTCTGCTAGCCTAACTATATTAGCAAATTTGAACAGCTTGCTTGTATCCTTATCTATATAGAGAATCTCTAGTCATTGTGTCAGGTTTGTCCTCAGCATTCCTCTAATCCCTCTCTAGAACTCACAGTCTAACTTGTGTACTAACATCTTCCCTTACTCCTTCAAGTACTCTACTTACACCTAGAACTCATAACAGTAGTAGCTAAACTCTGTCTGTACTATTATTTCCTTCTTACTCTACACATTAACTAGTTGTATAATATTGGCTCTTGTGTAGTGTTAACCATTAATCAGCTCCAGATAGAGCTTTCTGATCTCCTCTTTCATAATGCTCTAATTGTGTACTCCTTTCTTCTTCAACTTGAGTATAGTAGCTTACAAACTGCTACAACTCATTACTATATAGTATGTTACTTGCTTGTACATCCACTCAGCATCCTTCTGGAAGTCAACAGCTAACATCTTAATGTCTTCAAAGAACTGTAGAAGTTCCTCAAGCTTGCTACTGTTAAAGTATGGTGCTTCTCTTGATCCTCTTCTTAGTAGTCACATTATTATACTTCTTGTGTGTCAAAACAGTCAGTTCAATTCAAAACAAGCATAGTAAGGCCCTCAAGGCTAAGATCAAGACAAAATCAACCCAGACACTTTAGAACAGAGGTACTACCCCTTACAGTAGGCTCTAAAATGAGAGGCAAGGTTTTGGTTAGCTTGTTCCCTCTAGTGTTATTGTAGGCTCTAGTCAAAAACTCTCCTTGTCTATTCCAAATAGGAAAGAACTAACTACATAAAGAAAGTGATTATGTAATCCAAAGAATTAAATAAAATCAAGAAGATCTGATAGTAACTAAAATCAGAACTCTTCAGTATAACAAAAACAATAACTAATACAATTTATATAAACTTTACAATGTATACAAGTGTTAGAAGTCTTATAAAGGCACTTTCTGAACAATACAATGTTCAAACAACAATGACACATACTATAAACATATCTATGTTGCTTACAGTAAAAGGGCATGTATTACAGTTTGATAAGACATTAGACAACATTGAATAAATCTATAGGTAGTTGTCTGTACATAATAAAGCCCCTAATAACAATACATACATCTCAGCAATTAACCTTACTACTCCTTGTGAGTATAAATGGATAGTAACAATGCTAGACAGGCAGATTACTTATTATAATCAACTACTAATAGTTACAGTAGCTCAGAAAAACATTCTAATACTGGCTAAGTTGATACACAAATTATAAAACACATATACTGAGTATCATTCTCAGAACTCTCAAACAAAACAAGATACTAAACAAGACAGCCTACAAACAAAAGGCAAAAGTGTAGCTAAAGGCAAAACAAAGCCTTACAATAAAGTTAAATACTACAACTATAATAAGTACAGGCATATGTTAAAAGACTGCTAAAATCCTCTAACAAGCAAAACAACAGAAGCTTGAAAGAAAAAGTATAGGCAAATGGCTACTACTTCTACTATAGCTACTACATTGTCTCAATCTGTACTTAATATAGTAGTATTCATTAGAGATATTAGATTGTACTCTGTATTAGGAAATCCCTAATTACCTTATGTAGAGTTACTACACTTAGAATGTCTCAGACTATCAGACTTTACTATATAGTATATAAGACAGACACTTGCTTAATGTCTTAATAAGTGAGAGTACTTAGGGCACTCTTACTACACTTGTTAAAAGGTTATGAGCCTTAGTGCTCATTAAATGCCTCTACACACTTACTCTCACAGAACACCTTTGCCTCCTACTAGACCACCAAGCCCTAGACCTCCCTCTCCCCCCAAACCTATTACAATGTTGTCTATAATACATACCTTTGTTAACACTACAATGAAGGACTCTAATATTACAAAGTTCTTTGAGGGAACAGAAAAGTTAGCTAGTATAAAGGGATACAAGATATGGTACTTGTGTATACACAGTGTACTCACTACTATGATGCTCTCAGACCATCTAGAGCACAATCCCCCTTCCTCTAATAATGCTGGCATACATACAGGCAATGTTTTGTATCATTGTATAATGAAAACAATAATTAATACAATTTATACAAACTTTACAACACATACAAGTGTTAGAAGTCTTATGAAGGTGCTTTCTGAACAATACAACGTTCAAACAATAATGACACATGCTGTAGACATATTTATGTTGTTTACAGTAAAAGAGTATGTATTACAGTTTAATAAGATGTTAGACAATATTGAACAAATCTACAGACAGTTGTCTACACATAATAAAGCTCTCAATAATAATATGTACATCTTAGTAATTAACCTTGCTACTCCTTGTGAGTATAGATGGGTAGTAACAAAGCTAGACAGGCAGATTACCTATTATAATCAACTACTAACAGTTACAGTAGCTCAGAAAGACATTCTAACACTAGCTAAGTTGATACACAAATTATAAAACATATATACTGAGTATCATTCTCAGTACTCTCAAACAAAACAAGATACTGAATAAGACAGCCTACAAACAAAAGGCAAAAGTGTAGCTAAAGGCAAAACAAAGCCTTACAATAAAGTTAAATGCTACAACTGTAATAAGTATGAGTATATGTTAAAAGACTGCTAAAATCCTCTAATGAGCAAAACAATAGAAGCTTGAAAGAAAAAGTATAAGCAAACAGTTACTGCTTCTACTACTACTACTATACTGTCTCAACCTGCACTTAATACAGTAGTATTCATTAGAGACAATAACAAAATAGTATTCATTAAAGATGTTAATAAAACACTAATACTAGAGTCTGTAATTGTAGAAGCCTTAGTATCAAGTTCCAGCAGATTACCTGTTCAATCTGCTATATCTGCTGAATCTGCTCTATCTGCTGAATCCAATGTATTTTCAGTATTCAAAGTATAAGAGGATAGTAGGTGAATTCAATTAATTGGCAGGAGCACTTGTAGGACAGTAGGAAGATTTTAGAGTGTCTCAGCAAAGTAGTATGTACCTTAATAGATACCAAATAGAGATAAGATCTGTACAACTGTCTGTAAGTGTGTGCAAGTGCTCAAACCCACTTGTTTACACTTGCAGACACACAGAGTTTGAAAAAAAATAAACATTTGATTGTATACTACAACATAAATCCTTAAGAAGTATGAAATATACTAAGAAGTACAGTCATGTGACCACATAGGAAGAGTGTGTTAAGTGCATATACAGACTGTTTTCTTGTATATCTTACACTCTCCATTCTCCTTTCAAGATGCCTGGCTCTACTTATTACAGTAATAAATTTGCTATAAGTATGAGTACTCTATCTACCCTGTGTATTCTGCATTTTGACACTGAATTCAACCTGCTCCTCAGCCTTCTTCTTACATATGAAGCTCATTGTCTGCTCCTTCATACTTGCCCTTCATTTTGTGGCTCATACAGTGTATCCTACTCTGAGGATTTTCTCAATAACTTGCTGTTTAGTACTTTGGATTATATTTTCAAAGCATTCTTCAGGTATGTCTTGAAGGTTATGAATTATATACATGCTACTACATTCTAATCCATGTCTCTTTAGAGTTGACTGTACTTCATTCAAGATGCTCAGTAACCTCATCAAGGATGATGAGGTCTTCAGGAGAACTAGTAAATGTCTGTAGCATTCTTATTAGGAGTAACTTACTGTATTTCTACTGTGTTACAGTAGTACAACAGGCATTAAGGTTGTAGAGCAATCATCTATTGTAGCAGGCACAGTACCTCTATACTGTACCTGTGTCTGTACTACTTTTTGCTGGCTCAGGCCTTGGTTTCTTACTTGACCTACTAGTAAACATTGTCTAGAACTGAAATTACATCTTCAAGCTAAAGGATTTCCAGAGTGTATTAGTATGGTGGACAGTTCACTCATCCTACTTGCTACAAAACCTAGGAAAGATGGAAATCTTTACTTTAGTAGAAAAAAGTACTATTTAGTAAGTATAATAGTCTTTTTGTCTTTTTGCATTTCTCTTATAGTCCTTTCTCTTAGATTGTTCTTCAGACAGTCTGTGATGACAGAAAGTGCTTCACCAAGTTTGACTTAGGCTGGCCTGGAAATGTTTAAGACACTACTGTTTTCAAAGAGTCTAGAATATGACAATTCCTAACAGAGTACTTTGATAGAGATGAGTATATTCTAGCTGATAAAGGTACACCATCTGTACTATGAGTACTATTTGGTTCATCATAATCTCCTAGAACAGTACAGGGTTCATTAATGTTTCAATTTTATATAGGTTACCTACTCACCCAGTTTACTATCTGCCTGTTTACTGATTATGAATGTACAAACAACCCTTAAGAGTCTTACTGTTGCTGAGATTTTAACTTCAAACTCTTGCATTACTGTATTACAATTGAGCACACATTTAGGATGCTCAAAGGACAATTCACTTCCCTACAAAGTTTTCCCAGATACAAGCTCAACATCATTTATATGACAGTTGAAGCTCTGATGGTTATACACAATATATTAATCAATTTAAACAATGACCCAGAAACTATTACAAACTATGACAGTCATGATAACACAGGCCTTTTTGCTACTACTCAAGGTAGCAAAGACTAAATGGTAGCAGAACAGGCCAGGAATATAAATCACATGGGTAGAAACAAGCTTTATAATATAAGTGTGCTATGTAGGAAGAATCTGCTCAAATGTATGAACTGTAGGAATATCTAGGTACTTTCTGTACTCATTTGTGACACACATTAGTAATAAAAATGCCTTTCCTATACTGTAACTTAGTATACTCTATAGAAGGAATGAATGAATTAACATTTAAATATTAAGTACCTTACTGAATGTTACAAGAACTGTAGTTTAAGTGTTATTCAAAGTATATAGTAGAAACCAGTCTCTCAATACAGTCTATACTAATTTCCACCCTGTCAAAGTTCCCTGATCCTTTGTACTATCTCTCAAAGCTCATCTTAAAGGTCTACAGCAAGTTCCTTCTCTACTAGATCCTCTGAATCACACAGTACACAGTATCCATCTAATTTCAAGTTGTACAGGTCTTCCAAATCACATAGTATTTGTATTTCTACAGCTCAATCTTTAGACCACATTCTTTTCCTCTAGTACTCTTCATCCCTCTCATCCTTTTGTTTCTGGTACACAAATTACTCAGATTCAAGCTCTGTCATTTTTTCTTGTTGTTCTTGTACAAGTTTCAGGGCCTCACTGACAACTTTGGAGAATGTAGTAGTAGGATCAGATTTCTTGCATTTCTTCTTGTCCTCCTCAACATCTGCCTCAATATCCTTAAAGCTATGTCCAGAACTGAATTTAATAGGCCTCTCAATGTCTGAACGTCCATCTGCTCTAATAACAAGTAAGCCTTTGTATGAACCATACAAATTAAACAAGCCTAAGAGCTTGCAAGACTCACACTCAGTTAATAATAGTAAAGATTGCTCCTTCTACAAATTTCTTACATGTTGCTACAGAAGTCCACATGCCTAGTATCTCCCTATCCCTATCACCTCCTCCTGTATAGTTTTGCTACTCTAACAAGCTTGAGTAAGCAATTTTGATGTACAACATAAATGAGTTACTCACTTTTTGTGTCCTTATATGTTCTAAACAATGAATGCCACTTTGTAATCACTTGATCAGTAGTATATTGATTCAATATTGTCTAGGAAGCCTAAAAACAAGTTTAATAGTGTGTAGCACATAAAAAGTAATGTAGAGAGGTGTCTACATACCTCTTAGCAATACTTCTTAATAGAGGTTTAGACTTTTGACCATCTTTCTAGTGTACAAATGTATTCAGTGAGTTTCTTCTCATTCTCCTTGTCCTAAGACACTTTCCCCTTTGTGTCTTTCTGTTCAATAATCTCAGCCTCTTCCTTCAGTTTATTGTCTAACTGGCTTGTCTCCATGTCTGAAATACTAGAAGGATGTGTATTCTTTCCTGATTGTGACTCTTGAAAAGAGTAAGTGTATGTTGTAGTAAAAATATGCTGAAAAGGAAGCCTAGCACATAAAAAGTAATACAGAGAGATAGTGCATACCTTTCCCTTTCTTTCTCAGCACAGGTTTCTCTTTCTCCTTGCCCTTATATTTTGACTTCTCAGGTGCTAGAGACACACTTTCTTGTTTCAGCTATAGAGCTAGAGATGCATTGTGAGCTGAATTCTGCATCTGAAGACCTGGAGACTGTTGAAATTGTTGAGTATTGAATGCTAACAGAGCTGAAGCATTCTCAGGAAATTCTTGACCAAGTGTATGAGTACTTGGGGCAGGACTAAGTGAATCAGGAGACAAGAAACCTGGTCAAAGCTGGGTATGTATAAGAGTTGGCTGGTTAAATGCATGCATTTGTATGCCTAGTAGAACTGTTACTAGTGTTTGTGGCTGATTTTGATGCTGAGAAGGATCCTAGAGGTTATTTGAGTCTATCTTAGATGTCTGAGGATGACAGGGGGACAATTTCTGTATTTTTTTTGTGTAACAGCACTCATGTCTCACATCTGAATCCAAAATTTCCATTTTGAGATTAAAATAATTATATTTAATTATATAAACATTATTATCTAAGTACTTGCAGATCCTCTACAAGTTGTCACTTTAATTTTGAGGGACTTGTACTGTACACAGGATCTTACTTTTCTGATGCTAATCTCTCTCTGCAAGTCTCTCTACCAATTAATTGAAGTTGCCTAGTGTTATACAAGTAGACAACTTTATAAACTCATTTGACAATATGAAAGAAGTCATTAAGGAGTTCAATTATGATCCAAACATATGTATCAATACAATACATTGTAATAATACTGAACTAATACATTGTATTAATATATTAGACTCTGGTACAAATGTACACACTACTCCATACTTGTTCTGTCTTACAAACGTTTGGAACTCAACCCTAATAAATGTTACAATTGTAAATAAATTGTCATTCATACTTAGCAAAAGTAGAGTAATGACAGTTAATGTAAAACTATAAGACAAAGCTGATGAGCATACTAAGGTGAATACAATTTCACTACAAAACATATACTATTATCCTAATCTGAACTTCATACTTGTTAGTGAAGCACTATTGTATAAAGCAGGATACGTTTTAATAAAAACAAACAATGAATGTACTATTTATTCTCCTGCTCATACAAAGATTAGTGAAATACATGTACAAAATAACTTGTATATGATAGTTTCTCATCATAATAAACAATCTATTAACACAATCACTATTGTTGATTTACATCAACAAATGAGTCATGTTAATTTTGATTACTTGTGTAAACTCATACAAGAGTATCCTGAGATTATAAGTCAAAGGATAACAGACAATAAAAATGCATAGTGTACAGATTGTATTAAAGCAAATATACAATACAATGAAATACTAAAAATACAAACAACACCTCTTGCACAATCTTATAGAGATCATCTCCACATTAATATTTGGGGACCTGCCTCAGTACAAGCTTACAGCAAGTATGAATATCTTTTTACCATTATAGATAATGCTACACAATAGGTAACTATGCTACCTATACAGTATAAAAGCAATACTTTCACAGAATATGTAAAGCATACAATGAGACTCTTTACACAGTACAGTATAAGAGTTAAAACTCTCTAAAGTGATAACAATACAGTGTTCCTAAGTAAAGACTTCACTATGTATATTGAAAGTTAAGGAACAATACATAGATTAACAGTACACAATACACTACAGTAGAACAGAGTTGTGGAACATATACATAAAACTATCTTTAACAGTGTACATATGTGTCTGTTATCAGCAAAGTTACTTATGAAATTCTAGGTATATACAGTACAATATCAAACATTTATTCATAACAGAACACTGAGAGTTACTATTTATTAGATTGTGTTCTGGATTAGGAAATCCCTAATTGCCTTATGTAGAATTACTGTACTTGGAATGTCTCAGATTATTAGACTTCACTATGTAGTATATAAGGTAGATACTTGCTTGATGTTTTAATAAGAGAGAGTACTTGGGGCACTCCTACTACACTTGTTAAAAGGTTATGAGCCTTAGTGCCCATTAAATGCCCTCATACACTCACTCTCACAGAACACCTTTGCCTCCTGCTAGACCACTAAGCCTAAGACCTCCCTCTCCCCCCAAACCCATTACAATGTTGTCTACAATGCATACCTTTGTTAATGCTACAATGAAGGACTCTGACATTACAAAGTTCTTTGAGGGAACAGAAAAGTTGGCTAGTGTAAAGGGATACAAGATATGGTGCTTGTATATACACAGTACACTTGCTACCATAATGCTCTTAGACCATCTAGAGCACAATCCCCCTTCCTCTAATGATGCTAGCATACATACAGGCAATGTTTTGTATTACTGTATAACAAAAACAATAACTGATACAATTTATACAAACTTCACAACACATACAAGTGTTAGAAGTCTCATGAAGGTGCTTTCTGAACAATACAACGTTCAAACAACAATAACACATGCTGTAGACATATCTATGTTGTTTACAGTAAAAGGGCATGTATTACAGTTTGATAAGATGTTAGACAACATTAAACAAATCTACAGGCAGTTGTCTACACATAATAAAGCCCCTAATAATGATACATACATCTCAGTGATTAACCTTGCTACTCCTTGTGAGTATAGATAGGTAGTAATAATGCTAGACAGGCAGATTACCCATTATAATCAACTACCAACAGTTACAGTGGCTCAGAAAGACGTTCTGACACTAGCTAAGTTAATACACAAATTACAAAACACATATACTGAGTATCATTCTCAGTACTCTCAAACGAAACAAGATACTGAACAAGACAGCCTACAAACAAAAGGCAAAAGTGTAGCTAAAGGCAAAACAAAGCCTTACAATAAAGTTAAATGCTACAACTGTAATAAGTACAGGCATATGTTAAAAGACTACTGAAATCCTCCAACAAGCAAAACAACAGAAGCTCAAAAGAAAAAGTATAAGCAAACAGCTACTACTTCTGCTACTACTACTACACTATCTCAACCTGCACTTAATACTACAGTATTCATTGGAGACAATAACAAAACAGTATTCATTGAAGATGTTAATGAAACACTAATGCTAGAGTCTACAATTACAGAAGCCTCAGTATCAAGTTCTAGCAACTTACCTGTTCAATCCACTCTATCTGCTGAATCTGATGTATTTTCAGCATTCAAAGTACAAGAGGATAGTGTCATACAAGTAGACAACTTCATGAACTCATTTGACAATATGAATGAAGTCATTGAGGAGTTCAATTACAATCCAAACGTATGTATCAATACAATACATTACAATGATACTGAACTAATACATTGTATTAATATATTGGACTCTGGTGCAAATGTACATACTACTCCATACTTGTTCTGTCTTACAAACGTTTGGAACTCAACCCTAATAAACGTTACAATTGCAAATAAATTGTCATTCACACTTAGCAAAAGTGGAGTAATGACATTTAACATAAAACTACAAGACAAAGCTGATGAGCATACTAAGGTGAATACAATTTCACTACAAAATGTATACTATCATCCCAATCTGAACTTCACACTTGTTAGTGAAGCACTATTATGTAAAGCAGGATATGTTTTAATGAAAACAAACAATGAATGTATTATTTATTCTCCTGCTCATACAAAGATTAGTAAAATACATGTACAAAATAACTTGTATATGATAGTTTCTCATCATAATAAACAATCTATTAACACAATCACTATTGTTGATTTACATTGACAAATGGGTCATGTTAATTTTGATTACTTGTACAAACTTATATGAGAGTATTCTGAGATTATAAGTCAAAGGATAACAGACAATAAAAATGTGTAGTGTACAGATTGTATTAAAGCAAACATACAACACAATGAAATACCAAAAATACAAACAACACCTCTTGCACAATCCTATAGAGATCATCTCCATATTGATATTTGGGGACCTGCCCTAGTACAAGCTTATAGCAAGTACGAATATCTTTTTACCATTGTAGATGACACTACACAATGGGTAACTATGCTACCTATGCAGCATAAAAGCAATGCTTTCACTGAATATGTAAAGCATACAACAATACTCTTTACACAGTATGGTATAAGAGTTAAAACTCTCCAAAGTGATAATGATACAGTGTTCCTAAGTAAAGACTTCACTACATACATTGAAAGTCAAGGAACAATACATAGATTAACAGTACACAATACACTACAGCAGAACAGAGTTGCAGAATGTATGCATAAGACTATCTTTAACAGTGTATGTATGTGTCTGTTATTAGCAAAGTTACTTATGAAATTCTGGGTATATACAGTACAATATTAAACATTTATTTATAACAGAACACTAAGAGTAACTATTAATTTCGCAATGCCATATTACAAACAGTATAACAAACATTATCAAATAGATAATATACGAGAATTTGGCACATATTGTATCATACAGAACGAACGAATGTATAAACTACAACCTAGAGGCTAACACACACAATAGCTAGGTTATGATAACAACAGTAAAGGTCACTTAGTGTGCTATGATAATAAAATTACTGTTGAACACAATGTACAATTCATAGACAAACTAATGTCTAGGATTGAAGGGGAGAATAATCATAACAATGATACATTAAATGATGATGAAACTCTTCCTAATAACAATAATAAAGATAAAGAACCTGTCATACAACACTCTACACAAGAGCAAAGACTGGTTAAACAAACCATAGGTTTAAATTACAAAGACAATATAAACCTAGCTATGTATCTAACAGAATTTAACAAATTCCTTAACAAAGTCTATAACAATCCATTAATGTATTACAATACTATAACACATATAGACAAAGAACAATGGATCAAAGCTATGAAGGATGAAATACAGTCACTTCAACAATGAAATGTATGGATATATGCTATCCCCCCTACAAATACAAATGTAATTGGAACAAAATTTGTCTATAAAATCAAAAGACTGGCTAACAGCCAAATAGACAAATACAAAGCACAATTTGTAGTGTAAGGATATGCTCAAAAGAATGGAATAGACTTCTATTCTGATGACTTATTTGCCCCAGTAACAAAACTATCAACAGTACAATTATTGTTATCTTGGGCAGCATCTAAGAACTATGAAATACATCAGATAGATGTAAAATCTGCATATCTTTACAGAGAATTAAATGAGGACGAACTCATTTATGTGAAACCACTACTAGGTAGGCTACTTACAGATATTAAACCTGGACAGGTGTTACACTTAAATAAAGCATTATACAGATTGAAACAAGCAGGTAGACAATGGTACAAGAAGATTACTGAACTACTACTCAAGATTGGATTAGAACGAGCTAATTACAATCACACTGTATTTTACAAGAAACAAAATAATAAAACAATTCTTGTAACATTTATGCATGTTAACAATATTACAATTATTGGCAAAACTATTACTATAATAATGGCATTTAAACATGCATTAAGACAACACATTGTATTTACTGACAGTAACAAAATACATTGGTTACTTGGTATTGAAATAAGCCAAGATAGACTTTAACAAACAATTAGCTTACAGTAAAAGCATTATATTGAAAGTATAATCAAGCATTACCACTTCAAAAACAAAAAGGCACTACAAATGCCTATTACTCCTAGAATAGATCTATCTAACAATACAAACAATATGTATGATACAAACAAAAGTAATAATGAAACAACACTATACATGAATATGGTAGGATTGTTAAGATATGTTACAGACTGCACACAGCCAGACATATCCTATATTACTGGGCAATTAGCATGCTACTTACAAAAGCCCCAAACACATCACTACAAAGCAGTGAAACATTGCTTTACATATTTAAAATATACAACGAATTGTTGGCTTCAACTTAGAAGCACAAACACCTTAAAACTATGAGGCTATTGTGATGCAGACAGACAAATGACAGAAGGACATAAAGCAATAAACAGTTATGTCTTTCAATTAGCTAAATCAACCATATCTTAGTCAAGCAAACAGTAAAACCTGGTACCACTATCTGTTTACAAAGCAGAGTTGCAAGCACTAGTGTATGCTACTCAAGAAGCCATTTGGCTCAAACAATTTGCCAAAGAAGTACTGCAGACTGAATCAGCACCCATTATGATTTATTGTGATAATCAAGGTGTAATAAAGACTGTAAAGTCTGACAAAATAATGTACAATGCTTGTACTAAACATCTTGATTTACAAAAAGACTTTGTGTAATGTTACATTCAAAACAAATACATCAATGTATGCTATGTTCAATCACAGAACCAATTAGCAGACATCCTTACAAAGGCTCTCTACATCCTACAGATCAAGCATCTAAACAAACTATTAGGCATACAGTCTTAGTTCTTAATTAATGCTTGAAGGGGAGTATTAGATTATGTTCTGGATTAGGAAATCCCTAATTGCCTTATGTAGAATTACTACACTTGGAATGTCTCGGATTATTGGACTTCACTATGTAGTATATAAGGTAGATACTTGCTTAATGTTTCAATAAGAGAGAGTACTTAGGGCACTCCTGCTACACTTGTTAAAACTATTAATTTTGTAACACTATATTACAAACAGTATAATGAACATTATCAAATAGATAATATACAAGAATTCAGCACATATTGTATCATACAGAACAAACGAACACATAAACTACAACCTAGAGGCTAACATACACAATGGCTAGGTTATGATAACAACAGTCAAGGTCACTTAGTGTGCCATGATAATAAAATTACTGTTGAATGTAATGTACAATTCATAGACAAACCAATGTCTAGGATTGAAGGGGAGAATAATCATAATAATGATACATTAAACAATGATAAAACTCTTCCTAATAACAATAATAAAGATAAAGAACCTGTCATACAACACTCTACACAAGAGCAAAGACTGGTTAAACAAACTATAGGTTTAAATTACAAAGACAATATAAACCTAACTATGTATCTAACAGAATTTAACAAATTCCTTAACAAAGTTTATAACAATCCATTAATGTATTACAATACTATAACACATATAGACAAAGAACAGTAGATCAAAGCTATGAAGGATGAAATACAGTCACTTCAACAACAAAACATGTAGATATATGCTATCCCCCCCACAAATACAAATATAATTAGAACAAAATTTGTCTATAAAATTAAAAGACTGGCTAACAGCCAAATAGACAATTACAAAGCATGATTTGTAGTGTAAGGATATGCTCAAAAGAATAGAATAGACTTCTATTCTGACAACTTATTTGCTCCAGTAACAAAACTATTAATAGTATAATTATTGTTATTTTACTCAGCATCTAAGAACTACAAAATACATTAGATAGATGTAAAATCTGCATATCTTTACAGTGTTAGGAATTGTAAAATACAGTAACTAAG
>NW_006760394.1:2851098-2875391 GCF_000271605.1 Fomitiporia mediterranea MF3/22 | reverse complement strand
AAGTTTTCCCACAAACCACCTATACTATCAGATTCAGAATCAGATAGTAGTGGATTAGAAAGTCTTTAGTTTTCAGAAAAAGAAAGATATGGTAAAGCTTCTATGACTCCTATTCCAGAATTTATAACACCTGTAATACTTATTAAAACAATCAGCATCATGCTAAGAACTGTACATCATATACAGACAATCACAGTAATCAATTCTGAACACTCACATGACTTATAGAAGCCTACTCTGAGAACACCCAACTATTCTACATTACAAGTATTCACAAACAGAACTACAAGCATGCACAGTCTTGGAATTGGCTTACACACATTGTTTTCCTCACAGGATGTACAGATCATGTGCTTATCATAGGCTCAGAACACAAGTTGTGTCACAGTGAGTGGCTCAGCAAACCATTATGTCATCATTGCCCAGATCAAAGTACTACAACCTTCCAATCAGATAGGACATTAGGGTGATCAAAGTGATGATCTTAGGAGACTACTGGAAATCTCAGAACTCTCCACACTTTGTTTGTACTAATCAGATAATAACAGTATGAGAACCTTCTACTTCCTTTAATGTAAATCTTGCTTTTCCCTTTTGTATAACATTTCCTGTAGCTAGAATGCAGACTACTTAAAATTTTCCTCATACATTTTCACCCCATTTTCTTCCAACCTCTGGCAAAAGGTTCTCTTATTTGTTCTTGTATATTTTGTTATTTTTCTTTTGTTCAGCCATAACCTTTCCCTGTTAGTACTATACTTTTCTGGAACTTGGAAAAACTATAAATACAGCTACTCATGTATTAGATACAGGAGGAATTCAGATAGTTCACCCATTGATTTAGCTCTTGTCTCTTGTCTTGAAGTCCTCTAGCATAAGGTATAGTCTTAGTCTTCATTGTTTTCCATATCAGATTGTTTGTTGTACACTTTGTAAAGTACACTTTCTGTTATTCACATCTCTCTTCTAAGGTTACAACTGTGCTAGAAGAACTCACACCTGTTCAGAACCACTCTAGTCTCCTAAGACTTGTGGTTTAGCTCCCCCCTCAAACTTAATGATTCACCTGTGTTCTTCTCTTAGACACTTCACAGGAGTTTCATCTGAAGCCTACTATGAGGGGGGTTTCCATAGTTAAACAACACAAGTTCCAACAGTTCTCAGTATCCTGAACAGGTTTCTCAGACACTAGCCTGTAGCCTTAGGTCAACTCAGTCACAGTCAGCACTAGTACCTGTATTGAGTAGAACACACAGATCTGCTAGAATCCAATTGTACTGTAAAATGTCTGATAGTCTAAACACTAGAAGTACAGAATCTGATATTGTAGAAACTTTAGGAACACTATTAGAACAGTAGAGCACTCGAGTCAGTAACAAAGAGGAGGAAGAAGAAGACCTTGTAGCATCATCACTCAATCCTCAAGTAATCAGTTTCCAAATTTGTAACAAACTACTACATTTCACATCCCCAGAATTGTGTACAAGATTGTTAGCTACCCTGTGACTTTCCCAAACTGTATCAGCATTACAACTGACTGTAACTGGAACACTGTGTTACAGAAGAGCACAGTTGTCTTCACAGAAAACAGAGACAGTCCAGCAGCTAGTATCATTACTCTCACTAGCAACTAGTGTATTGTTAGTAACACAGCTTCAGTTACAGTAACAACAACTTGTAAGTGACATGCAACTACTTTAGTAACTACAAGTAAACACACAAATTCTATTACAACCAAGGCCAACAGTGTAGCTAATGGCTACATTGAACATTCTAAAGCTACCTTGTTACAGAGTATGTAATATACTGTCCTTTAACAGAACCAAGCCTTAAGAGTTGTAGAGGTATTTTGCAGACATGGAAAGTCTTACAAACAAATGCAACATAGCTGGAGCAGATATCATTCTGCTTGTGATGAAGTATGTGCCTGTAGAAGTGGAGGATTTGTGGGATAATGTAGATAAAGTGTCTTAGGATACATTTAAGACAGGAGTAATTGTATATTACCCAAGTCTTAAGACAGGAGTACAATATGCTAGAAGTGACTTAGATACTGTAGTACAGAAATGGGCAGAGAGAGGAATTACAAATAGGGACAAATTGGGAATGTACTACTAAGAGTTTACACTCATAGTAACCTATTTGATGACTAACAATAAGCTGTCACTGGAGGAATCTTGCTGTGTTTTTCTGTGTGTGTTCTGTGGAGCAATTACAGAGAAACTAACACAGAAGTTAGAAATCAAGTATCCAGACTATTAGGACAGACTTGTATACAATATTGTGCAAGTTGTAACTGTAGTAGGGTCAATCCTTAGGGGATCTACACTCACAGCAGTTAGTAGATTAGATATACTTGTGAGTCAGCCTGTAATTCTGGTCAAACAGGAGGAAGTTAATTTGACAAGCATTGTGGAAGTACTTCAGAGTCTACAATCACAAGTAGAGTCAATGAAGTAAGGCCCAAGATCAGGAGGAGGAGGATATAGTAGAGGTTCAGGTGGAGGATCAGGAAACAGAAGTTGTGTGTTTTGTAGAGAATCTGGACATTTTATACACAGTTGCTCAAAAGTGTCAGAATACATTACAAACAGGAAGTGTGTGTAGAGCCTAGACAATAAAATTATTATGGTCAACAGAAACACCATTTCTAGGATAGGGCAGACCTTGAAGGAAAAGGTTGATAGCTACTTTCTGTTGTCACAAATGTACTCTGTTGGTTTTGTACAGGCTACACTAGTTGTAGTACACAGTCTAGGAGCTCTAGTACTAGTTACAATAGTAGTGATTGATGAAGAAGAAGAAGAGGAGGAGGTGGAGAACCTTACAGAGCTCAAAAGGCTTAAAGTAATACTAGGAGAAGTCTGTAAGAAGGTTACAGAACAATTGAAAGTAAAGGATGTAAAGGGGAAGGGAAAGTAAGAGTGTGATTACAAAGTAGCAAAACCTGCAAATATCAGACTAGTGCCTGCAAGTATGTAGTAAGATGCAACTGGAACAAAGGAGTACCTGTACTGCTACATTACACTTATTAAGGACCTGAAAATAGCTGGAAGAGTTTTAGATTACAGCTTAGACTAGGAAGTGTGTATTACACAGTAGGAGTTACTTACATTGTCTCTAGAGCTTCAGAAGAAGACTTGTGAATTAGTTATGTTAAGGTGCCAAACAGATGGAAACACTATGTTCTATAGTAGAGAACTGTCTGTTACAGGATCAAACATTTGTACACTACATTAGTATTATAACACATTAGTAGAAGTCAACCATTTGTTTCTACTCTGTACACTCAAGACAATAGTAGACAGAAAAATTGAGGTGGATTGTGTGCTGGACCAGGGTTCAAGCATGAACATAGTTCAAGCTGACATATAGGAAGTATTAAAGATTCTGTTAGATTGTAATATGGCTGTTACACTTGAAACAGTAGATACAGGTCAGGGATTGACTGTAGGACAGATTCTGAGGTTACAACTCTTAATAGGAATGCTTCACATAGATATCACAGCACAAGTTGTACAGAAAGCTCTGTTCAGAATCTTACTAGGTAGACTGTTCTTTGTGACTATAGAATGTGAAACTAAAGATTTTACAAACAGGGAGTAGTACATAACACTTTAGGACCTGAATGATCTGTTAAGGAGATAGTCTCTGTCCACCAGAGTGAGGGCACTATAATATGAGCTAGAGACAGATTTTTGAGAAGTGTTAAGGAACTGGAAACACTACAATTCCAGGGAGATACACATATAACAAGCAGATTAGGAATAAACAAGTAGAAGAGTAATAGTAAGGCAATGATTCTATATAGAGGAAGAGGCAAAGGAAGTAGAGTGAATGTAAGACAGGATTACAGTCAGGGATCACAAGTCACAGAATCATGGATGATAGAGGTAGTAGAGTCACAGAAGTCAGTAATTCTTAATACACTAGATGACAAACTCAACACAGTTTTGTAGGCTTACAAGAAAGTTGTAAATAAGGTGCACCCTATACCTGGAGTACTTCCAGAGGAGTTCTGTATAGTCAGACAATAGCACTCTAATCCCCTAGCCAGAATGCCTATATTACTAACAATACTACAGCCCTTTATGCCTACTAGTAGACTTATAGAAGAACAGATGTGAGCAATTAGAGAATTACAATTAGGATTCCTATAGCCAGAAGAATGGAAACTTGTAGAGAACCTATTAATACTATAGTCAGAAGTGTTTGTGTGGACAGAAGAGGAGCAAGGAACATTAGACCTTATGTATTTCAATCCTATTCAAATTCTGACTGTAGAGTATGTACTATAGGTAGAGAAAAGTATTCTGATTATATACAGAATTGAGAAGAGGGTGATTGAGTTGTTGAAGGAGAAGTTGTGTAACAGAGTAATAGAACTATTGAATTCCTCCTATCAATTGTAATGGTTTTGTATTACAAAGAAAGACAGAGTATTCTTGTAATTTATTATTAATTTGTAGAGGTTAAACACAGTTATGATAAAGGATACAGCTGTTCTACCAAACATGGAACTAATTGTGGAAAGCTGTAGAGGTTGTGTATACTATATGTAACTTGATTTACATATTGTGTTTGATTAGAGGAGTTTGGATAAGTAGTCTAGAGATCTGACAATGTTCTAGACACTTTTAGGGACGTTTTGCTTGACAGTGTTACTAATGGGTTACACTAACTCAGTACAGATTCTACATAATGACTTAGTGTTTATTCTTTGTAACAAGATTCTGGATGTTACAAACCCATACACAGACAATGTTCTGGTAATTGGACCCTACTTAAGATATGAGAAAGCAGACAGAACAGAGGAAACACTTCCTGAGAACAAGGGAATACAGAAGTTTGTTTACAAGCATCTGATAGATGTAAACTGGATTTTGCAGAGAGTGAAAGCTGTAGGAGGGATGTTTTCTGGAAAGAAGATAATGCTTTGTGACAAATCTGTAATATTTGTTAGGTATAAGCTGACATATTTAGGGAGGGAGGCTGAAGAATCACAAATACAGAAGGTTAAGGATTGGCTACCTTGTAAGAGTGTTATGGAAGTACAGGGATTTCTTGGAACAGTAGGAGTACTTTGTGTTTTACCTCAAAATTATGCAAAGATAGTACAACCACTCAATTGACTCACACAAAAGAATTTGATATTCAATTAGAATAACAAAGTACAGAAATCTATGAACACACTCAAGGAAGCAGTTTTAAATTGCCCTACATTAACACTAATCAACTATGAGTTAGAGTATCTAGTAGTCTTGGTAGTAGATTTGTCTATCATTGGAGCAGGATAGTATATTAGTCAGGAGCACCCAGATTACAAACAGAGAATAAATTGATTCAGATTGATTAACTGGAACACAACACAAGTGTAATATTTGTAAGCAAAAATAGAGCTGTTTGGACTTTATTACACACTTTACACTTTGTGTATATATCTTATAAATATTAAGAAATTAATTGTGGAAATGGATACTTCATACATGAAGGGAATGATTAATAAGCCTGACCTACAGCCTAATACTACAATCAATTGTTGGATAGCTAGTATTTTGCTATTCAATTTTGAGTTCTGCTACATTCCTACATCAGACTTTAAGTGTACAGATGGATTATTGTAACACTGAGCAGCACCTAAAGACCCCCTAGACAACAAAACCTATGAAGACTGGATTGACAGGTTATATGGATTTTACATAGTAGAAATAGAATCTACACAACATGAACATTGGCTAGAGATTTACAGGTCTACAGAACACAAAGCTTTGTTAGTTGAGTGTGTAGAAACACAGTCCTAGGTTTCAAATGTAACATGCTGGGAGACACACAATAACATTATTGATGAATCATTTCAAGTAAACAAGAATGTGCCACAGGCAACATGTTCCAGCAGACTGTAACATAGATTATTCCTAGAAGTTGTTATTCTGAAACAGAACTAGAATTAGATACATTGAGATACACTAGAACAACCTAATCTAGAATGTAGAAGAGCAGAAGATAAAGTAGACAAAGGACAGGAACAGGAAGCTGGAGGAGAGTCTTGTAGAGTCATGTGAACTGAGGAGGTAGAGGGAGCAGATGACAAAGCAGAAGGTGACAATCTAGAGCTGATAGAGGTTGTACACAGTATCTGTAGTAACAAGACTAAGGGTTTGAATGTAACAGTAGAACAATTCCTACAAACACTAACTACTGAAAGGTAAGAAGCAAGGCTGAAGGCTGTAAAAGAGTATCTTGGCTTGCTCTACAAACTAAGCAGAATTGTAGATGCTGATTTTCTAACATTTATATAATACATAGTACAGTTCTTTGTACAGAACAACAAGATTTAATGTTAAGGTCCTGAAGGAAAGTATTAGATTGTGCTGGATAAGGACAGGAGATGAGAGTTGGTTAGGATAGTACATAAAGACTTAGGACACAAGGGAATCTTTGTAGTACAAGCCTGTTTACTAGATTGATTCTGGTAGCCATCTCTTGTAGAAGATGTTAAGTACTTTATTAGAACTTTGTTACAATTCTCTACTCTTGTACCTTCAGTTCTAAGGGTTCTGCACCCTTCTGTACTGGAACTTAGGACTTCTGTCCCTTAGGGGCACTGTTTATAAACTATATGTGTACTGACTCTTACTACTACCCTTCCTTACTTTATCATTCTATTCCTTTGACCACCCCTTCATTCTTTGTTCATTCTATAGTCTCTTACTCTTTGTCCATCCCTTCATTCTTTGTACCTTTATCTTTGACCTTCCTTTCTTTCATTCTTTGTGGCTCATCATTCTTAGTAGCTTATACTCCCTGAGTACTCTTGTATAGTTTAGTATATATAGGCATACAAGATCAGACTGATCCTGTAGTCTTGATCTTGTCTACTCTAGATAGTCCTGTACTCTTAGACTTACTCTATATACTCTACTCTTGTCTTACTCTCTCTCTCTGCCTGTTCTACAAGTTCTGACTATGTTCTAGTACTTGTGTTCTGTATTTCTGTTGTGTAGAATAGTTGTAGCCTGGGTCCTCTTACTGAGCCTTCAGGTCCCCTCTACACTGTTACTAATATCAGATCAAGACTACCTATTACTACCCTACAACTCTCCTACATTTTAAGCATTAGTACTCACTGTTATATTAATCTCTTTTCTTTGTCCTAACCCTTTTACATTTTTAAATTTTAAACTTTCTAAACCCTTTTAAACTTTTACCACCCTTCTTCTATTCATTACCCCTTTTAGTTTAGTACTGATTCCTTTGTAGTGTAAACATGGACCCTTCTACACCAACTGCCACCCCTACTGTCCTACTGGATCAGTAGTTACAAGCAGAACTAGCTTAATACATACAGACCTCTATTTAAGAGGCCTTTACTAACTACATACTCTCAGCCCCTTCAGAACCTGTTCCAATTGTTCTGGAAGTCACAACCTGTTCTGGAAAGAAAGTGTATGTAGCCTACCCTTCAGACTTTAATAGGTAGCACTTTAAGGACTTCTAGTACTAAGTCAAACTATATGTAGCTACTACTTTAACCAACCTATCCTTAGATCTTGATTACATCCTATTTGTCCTCTCCTTCATAAAGGAAGGTAATGTAGCCACCTAGGCCTAGAACTGGATTGAAGGCTATTAGATTAGAAGCCTAATCTGACTTCAGAACAATGAGTTGTATTCAGAATTCATAGGGCAGCTCTGTACTTCCTTCATTAATCTGAATAAGAAGTATAATGTATAGAACAAGCTTGTGTCTCTGTAACAGGGCAAACATTCTGCTAATACCTTCTTTCAGGAGTTTGATATTCTGGCCTAGAAGGTAGGATTTGTACTCAGGTTTGATAATGTCCTTATTAGAATGCTTGAAAAAGCTCTTCACCTGGAACTAGTTAATAAGATTCTTAGAATGATACTAGAACTGGTCACTTACACTGAGTGGAAGACACACACCATTTCCTTCAACCAAGCTACAGCTTAGATACATTAAGTCTGTACAGAATGCCTACACATGTGTCTAACTCTGACAGTTCTGAGCTCTCAGATTGATCTACTCATAATTTGTAATCAATCTGTTCTAATAGACATCAGAGAAGCCTGAAAGTAAGGAGCATACTTTGTCTGTAGAAAGTTAGAGCACCAGATTAAGGACTGTCTACAGAAGTGACAGTATATCTGTCAGGTCATTAGAGTAATAATGAGTGACAAGCAGGATTTGTAGTAAGAAGCCTTCTCTACAAATCCAGAAGTCATCTCAGAACTCCTAAACCCTAACTATGTACCTTAGGATTTTGTAGAGGCTTAACAGTAAATGTAGTACTGAAGAGCTATAACTCAGATTTTTTAATAACTACTTTTGATTCAATAGACACTGTAGGGTTAGAAGTAAATAAAGTAAGAAAAGTAGAAAAAGTAGAAAAAGTAGAAAAAGTAAATTAACAAAATTATTTATTAGAAAGAAAAAAGTTGAAAACAAAAGTAGATAGTTCTCCTACTTCTTCTGATTCTTTTGATTCTTCTCTTCACACTTTATCTGAGTCTAAATCTACACAATCTGACCTGCTACTTTTGTGTTCTAAGATCTTAGAATGTTTAGAACACTACTTAGCCCTGTTCACTACTTAGTAGTTTGTCTGTAGTATTAAGTAGGGATAGCCTCAGCTGAGTTTACAGCTGAGGACATGGGTCTGTCCTTGTTGAAAGAGAGAGGTTAATAAGGAAATGTTAGTGTATATACTTACTCTCTTAGACAACAAGACTGTACAAGCTGTATGTTCCCTTCAGAACAAGTAGTAGTTTATCTGAGAATGTTCTAAGTACTAACTCTAGGTCCCTATCCTCTTAGCTCCCTTCTCAGGATCCCCCCAGATCTGAACAATGGCTCTAGTAGACAGTAGATATACTAGTTTGTACATTAATAAGGCCTTTGTGTAGGAACACCACCTCCCTACTTAATGTATTCTACTTCTAATCCTAGTATACAATGTAGACAGAACCCTAAACTAGAATGGTCAGATTACTGAGTTTGTCCAACTACAGATGACTATTCAGGATTATAAGGAAAGTATTGAGTTCAGAGTCACCAACCTTAGAAAGACAGATGTCTTCATCAGATTCAAATGGCTCAAGGCTTACAACCCTACTATTGACTAGTTAGAGTAGACACTTGTATTTAATCAGTGTCCCAAGTCTTACAGCTACCTTATACTACTGTTCTGAGTAAATACAGATACTTCTAATGTTACTAACAGTTCTAATAAAGGTGACTAGTTGTTCTTCTTCAACTAGGATAGATATGTGGATACATATTCTAGTCAAGGTAGTGTTACAATTCTCTACTCCTGTACCTTCAGTTTCAAGGGTTCTGCACCCTTCTGTACTAGAACTTAGGACTTTTGTCCCTCAGGGGCACTGTCTATAAACTATATACATACTGACTCTTACTACTACCCTTCCTTACTTCATTATCTTATTCCTTTGACCACCCCTTCATTCTTTGTTCATTCTATAGTCTCTTACTCTTTGTCCATCCCTTCATTCTTTGTACCTTTATCTTTGACATTCCTCTCTTTTATTCTTTATAGTTTATCATTCTTAGTAGCTCATACTCCCTGAGTACTCTTGTGTAGTTTAGTATATATAGGTGTACAAGATCAGACTGGTCCTGTAGTCTTAATCTTGTCTACTCTAGGTAGTCCTATACTCTTAGGCTCACTCTATATACTCTACTCTTGTCTTACTCTCTCTCTCTGCCTGTTTTATAAGTTCCAACTATGTTCTAGTGCTTGTATTCTGTATTTCTGTTGTGTAGGATAGTTGTAGCCTGGGTCCCCTTACTGAGCCTTCAGGTCCCCTCTATACTGTTACTAACAGGTAGAACAGAGTCAATCTAAAGGATGTTCAAGACAGAACCAGTCTAGAACCCTCTTAGAACAACTCTACTCTAGAACACACATAAACTCAGCCTGCTGGATTTTGTCCAAGAGTTCCCTAAAGTCTTCAGTAAAGAGGAATTCAACCAGCTTCCTAAACACTGTCTCTAGGACTATATAATTGAATTAACTAAGGGTTTCCAACCTAAGGATTGTAAGGTCTACCTGCTCAACAGAGACAAGTAGGAGGTGCTTAACAAGTTCCTTTAGGAAAATCTTCAGAACAGTCAGATCCAACCCTTAAAGTCCTCTATAGCCTCCCCTTTCTTCTTTGTCAAAAAGAAAGATAGGAAGCTCTGTCTAGTCTAGGATTATTGTTGTCTCAATGAGAGTACTATTAAAAACAAGTACTCACTCCCCCTGATTCAGGAGCTCATTAATAAGACACATACATTTAGGGTTTTCACTAAGTTGGACATTTGATAAGAGTACAATAATATTCAGATTCAAGACAGAGATGAGTAGAAGGCTGTGTTCTGAACCAATTACAGATTGTACAAACTGACTATAATGTTCTTTAGACTAACCAACTTGCCTACAACATTCCAGTCATTCATGAATCACATTCTTACAGATCTGATTGACTCAAAGTATGTTAGTGTGTATCTGGACAATATTCTGATCTTCACCCAGACAGTCAAGCACTACTACTGACTAATCCAAACAGCTCTACAATGACTCTAAGATAATAAACTGTTCCTCTAAGAAGTAAAGTACTCTTTTGTACAGGAGTCAGTAGATTATCTAGGCTTTGTAATTGGTGGAGGAGAGGTCTGTATGAATCTGACAAAGGTAACTACAGTTTGGAACTGGCTGTAACCTTAGAACCTGAAACAGGTCTAAGTATTCCTTAGGTTTGTAAACTACTACTAATACTTTATTCAAGGCTTTAGTACTATTGTCTAGCCCCTTTACAATCTTACTAGCAAAGATGTTCCTTAGTAATAGGATGATTAGTAGTAGTCTGTGTTTGAGTCCCTCAAGTAGGCCATTACTAGCAAGCCTGTATTAGCAGTTCTAACAGTTACAGACAAGTTCTGAGTTGAAGCCAACTCTTCCAACTTTACAAATAGAGTAGTACTGTCTTAGTTCATTGACAGAAAGTAGTGTCTGATAGTGTTCTAATCAGAATCCCTCTCTGTAACAGAACAGAACTACTCTATCTATAACAAGGAACTCCTTACAATTGTCTGTTCCCTAGAGGAGTAGTATTAATATCTCTTTAGTGTTACACAGAAGTTCAAGATTTAAAGTAATTACCTTAATCTCTAGTACTTCTGAGTGTCTCAGAAGCTCAACTGCTACCAAGCCTACTAGATGTTAGAACTGTAGGACTATGACTTTGTACTAACCTACAAACCCAGAACACAAATAATGAAAGCTGATTTACTCTCAAGACAAGCAAGTTATGAAAGGGGGGAGAATGATAACAAAAATCTTGTTCTCCTAAACAATTCCTGTTTTGTGTTCAAGACAATCTGAGAGATCCAACTCAAATCCAAGAATGTTGACTTTGTCACTTACATACAGTAAGCTCTGAGACACATACAGGACCAGGTTATAGTAAAGTAGCTAGAGAAGCAGGCTAGGGATTAGGAGGAGGATAAGGATGGACAGGTTTACTAGGAAGGCCAACTGTATGTTCTGAAGGATTAGAAGCTGTAGGAGGACATTGTCTGAGCTCATTACAACAATTCAACTGTAGAACATCTAGGCTAACACAAAACACAGGAACTCATTACTCAGAACTACTAGTAGCCAGGAATGTAGAGGGAAATCCTGAAGTAAGTGACTAGTTACAATATGTGCTAACAGACTAAGGCCTACCAGACAAGGGTTTAAGCTCTCCTACATCTGTATTAGATCCTGAATCACTCTTAGGAAGAAGTCTTAGTAGACCTGATTAGTAAGCTACCTAAGTCTCAGAGTTACAATACTATCTGTGTGATTGTTAACTGATTCTCTAAGTAAGTTTACACAGTTCCAACCTGAACAGAACTCACTTCTGAAGGCATAGTACACATTTATCAGAATCATGTCTTTTGGTTGTACAGACTCCCTTAGAAGCTCATTCATGATTACAGACTGTAATTTGAGTCAAAATTCATACAGGACTTATATATGCTTCTCAGAATTCAAGGGAACCCTTCTACTACATATTACCTGTAGACTGACAGTCAAACTGAGTGAGTCAATCAGGAGATCAAGCTCTACCTCTGAATGTTTATCAATCATCAGTAATTGGATTGGTCTGAATGGTTAGCTCTAGCAGAATTTGTGTACAATAACTAGTAACACTCTACAACAGGACAGTCCCTGTTCTTCCTCAATCATAAGAAACATCTGTACTAAGGGACAGTTCTGAACTGGAACAGTAGTTCTGAATCTGTAACAGACTTTGTAGAACAGATACACAGAACTAGGGAGGATGTACAAGCTCTTTTAGAGAAGGTAGTACAGGTTATAAAGTAGAACTATGATTAGAAGAGGTCTGTAGTCAAGGATTACTAGCCTAGTGACAAGATTATACTAGAAGCTACTAATCTGACCTTGGATTGCCTAATGAAGAAGTTGGACAACAAGTGCTTCAGACCCTTTGTTATTAAAAAGAAGATTAGTGCCTCTGTCTACTGTCAGCAACAGTATAGAGGGGACCCAAAGGCTCAGCAAGGGGACCCAGGCTACAACTATCCTACACAACAGAAATACAGAATGCAAGCACTGGAACATAGTCAGAACTTGCAGAACAGGCAGAGAGAGAGAGTGAGACAAGAGTAGAGTATATAGAGTGAGCCTAAGAGTACAGGACTACCTAGAGTAGACAAGATCAAGACTACAGGACCAGTCTGATCTTGTACACCTATATATACTAAACTACACAAGAGCACTCAGAGAGTATGAGCCACTAAGAATGATAAGCTATGAAGAATGAAAGAAAGGAATGTCAAAGATAAAGGTACAAAGAATGAAGGGATGGACAAAGGGTAAGAGACTATAGAATGATACAAAGAATGAAGGGGTGGTCAAAGGAATAGAATGATAAAGTAAGGAAGGGTAGTAGTAAGAGTCAGTACACATATAGTCTATAAACAGTGCCCCCAAGGGACAGAAGTCCTGAGTTCCAGTACAGAAGAGTGTAGAACCCTCAGAACTGAAGGTATGAGAGTAGAGAACCATAACATCACCCTCCCTCTAAAACCAATTGTCCCAATTGGTGAGCATTAGACTTGGTTAGCAGCTTAAGCATAGGTTGGAACAGTAGGGTTTGGAAATCTGTGAGGCAGAGTTGACACAGAGCACCCAGATAAAGTCAATAAAAGTCTCAGATTGCCTTAGTAGTATGGGTGAGATTCTCAGCAGGTTCCCAAGTGTGTTCTTCAACTAGGTATCCCTTCTAGTAGATAAGGAACTTGAGCTTTCTGTGCACCAGCTTAGCATCTGTTACATACTCTACTTCATATTCTGGTTTGGAACCAATGAGTTCTGGTAGAGACAGTAGGGGTCTTTGTTGTAAAGGAAAACCCAGATTATAGTATTAAGACAGTAGAACCTTGTTAAACACTGGGTGTATGTGCTTTCATGTTGCTAGAAGTTGGAGTTTGTAGGTAGAGGCACTGACCTTCTTTTCAATAACAAAGGGTCTGAAGCACTTGTTGTCTAACTTCTTCATTAAGCAATCTGTGGTCAGATTAGTAGCTTCCAGCATAACTTTGTCACCAGGCTGGTAATCCTTGGCTGCAGACCTCTTCTAATCATAGTTCTGCTTTATAACCTGTACTGCCTTTTCCAAAAGAGCTTGTGTGTCCTCCCTGGTTCTGTGCATCTGTTCTGCAAAGTCTGTTGTAGATTCAGAACTGCCATTCCAGTTCAGAACAGTCCCCTAGTATGGATGTCTCCTATGATTGAGGAAGAATGGGGACTGTCCTGTTGTAGAGTGTTGTCAGTTATTGTGCACAAATTCTGTCAGAGCTAGCCATTCAGACCAATCTGATTGCTGATGATTGATGAACATCCAGAGGTAGAGCTCAATCTCCTGATTGACTTACTCAGTTTGACTGTCAGTCTGTAGGTGATAGGTAGTGGAAGGGTTCCCTTGAATTCTGAGAAGTGTATACAAGTTCTACATGAATTTTGACTCAAATTACAGTCTACAATCATGAATGAGCTTCTAAGGGAGTCTGTACAACCAGAAGATGTGATCCTAATAAATGCACACTATGCCTTCAGAAGTGAGTTCTGTTCAGGTTGGAACTGTATGGACTTGCTTGGAGAATCAGTCAACAATCATACAGATAGTGTTGTAACCCTAAGACTTAGGTAGCTTACTGATCAGGTCCACTAAGACTTCTTCCTAAGAGTGATCTAGGATCTGATACAGATGTAGGGGAGTCTGAACCCTTGTCTAGTAGGCCTTAGTCTGTTAGCATGTATTACAACCAGTCATGTACTTCAGGATTTCCCTCTACATTCTGGGCTACTAGTAGTTCTGAGTGATGAGTTCCTACATTTTGTGTCAGTCTGGATGTCCTACAGTCAGATTGTTGTGATAAGCTCAGACAATGTCCTCCTACAGCTTCTGATCCTTCAGAATGTACAGTCAGCCTTCCTAGTAAACCTGTCTATCCTCATCCTCCTCCCAATTCCTAGCCTGCTTCTCTAGTTGCTTCACTACAACCTGGTCCTGTGTGTGTCTCAGAGCTTACTATATGTGGGTGACAAAGTCAACATCCTTGGATTTGAGTCAGATCTCTCAGATTGTCTTGGATGCAAAACAGGAATTGTCTAGGAGAACAAGATTTTTATTATCATTCTCCCCCCTTTCATAACCTGCTTGTCTTGAGAGTAAATCAGCTTTCATCATTTGTGTTCCAGGTTTGTAGGTTAGTACAAAGTCATAATCCTACAGTTCTAACATCTAGTAGGCCTGGCAGTAGTTGAGCTTCTGAGGCACCTGGAAGTACTGGAGATTAAGGTGATCACTCTAGATCTCAAACTTCTGTACTATACTGAGGAGATATTAATGCTACTCTTCTAGAGAACAGACAATTGTAAGGAGTTCCTTGTCATAGATAGGGTAGTTCTGTTCTGTTGTAGAGAGGGATTCTAATTGGAACACTATTAGACACTACTTTCTGTCAATAAACTGGGACAGTACTACTCTATTTACAAAGTCAGAAGAATTGGCTTTAACTTAGAACTTGTCTACAACTGTCAGAACTACTAATATGGGCTTACTAGTGATGGCCTGCTTGAGGGACTCAAACACAGACTGCTACTGATCATCCTATTGTCAAGGAACATCCTTGCTAGTAAGATTGTGAAAGGGCCAGGCAATAGTACTGAAGCCTTGAATAAAGCATTAGTAGTAGTTCACAAACTTAAGGAACACTTGGACCTGTTTCAGGTTCTAAGGTTGTGGCCAGTTCCAAACTGTAGTCACCTTTGCTAGATCCATACAGACCTCTCCTCCACCAATCACAAAGCCCAGATAATCTACTGACTCCTGTGTAAAAGAGTACTTTGCTTCTCAGAGGAACAGTTTATTATCTTAGAGCTGTTGTAGAACTGCTTGGATCAGTCAGTAATAGTGCTTGACTGTTTGGGTGAAGATTAGAATGTTGTCCAGATACACACCAATGTGCTCCAAGTCAATCAGATCTGTAAGAATGTGATTCATGAATGACTGGAACATTGTAGGCAAGTTAGTTAGTCTGAAGAACATTATAGTCAGTTTGTACAATCTACAATTGGTTCAGAATGCAGCCTTCTACTCATCTCTGTCTTGGATCCAAATATTATTGTATCCCTATCAAACATCCAACTTAGTGAAAATCCTGGATGTATGTGTCTTATTAATGAGCTCCTGAATCAGGGGGAGCAGGTACTTGTTTTTGACAGTACTCTCATTAAGACAACAATAATCCTAGACTAGGCAGAGCTTCCTATCTTTCTTTTTGACAAAGAAGAAAGGGGAGGCTATAGAGGACTTTAAGGGTTGGATCTGGCTGTTCTGAAGATTTTCCTGAAGGAACTCATCAAGCACCTCCTACTTGTCTCTGTTGAGCAGGTAGACCTTACAATCCTTAGGTTGGAAACTCTTAGTCAATTCAATTGTATAGTCCTAGAGACAGTATTCAGGAAGCTGGTCAAATTCCTCTTTACTGAAGACTTTAGAGAACTCTTGGACAAAATCTGGCAGGCTGAGTCTGTGTATATTCTAGAGTAGAGTCATTCTAAGAGGGTTCTAGACTGGTTCTGTCTCAGACATCCTTTAGATTGACTCTATTCTACCTCAACTAGGATATGTATCTACATATCTATCCTAGTCAAAGAAGAACAACTAGTCACCTTTATCAGAACTGTTAGTAACATTAGAAGTGTCTGTATCTACTTAGAACAGTAGTACAAGGTAGTCACAAGACTTAGGACACTAATTAAACACAAGTGTCTACTCTAACTAGTTAATAGTAGGGTTGTGAGCCTTGAACCATTTGAATCTGATGAAGACATCTGTCTTTCTAAGGTTAGTGACTCTGAACTCAATACTTTCCTCATAATCCTGAATGGTCATTTGTAGTTGGACAAACTCAGTAATCTAACTATTCTGGTTTAGAGTTCTGTCTGTATTGTATACTAGGATCAGAAGTAGAACATGTTGAGTAGGTAAGTAGTGTTCCTACACAAAGGCCTCATTAATGTACAAACCAGTACATTCACTGTCTACCAGAGCTGTTGTTCAGATCTGGGGGGATCCTAAGAAGGGAGTCAGGAGGACAGGGACCTGAAGCTAGTGTCTGGAACATCCTTAGATAAACTGCTGCTTGTTCTGAAGGGAATGTACAGCTTGTACAGCCTTGTTGTCTGAGAGAGTAAGTATATGTACTAACATTTCCTTATTAACCTCTCTCTTTCAACAAGGACAGACCCATGTCCTCAGCTGTGAACTTAGCTGAGACTATCTCTGCTTAATACTATGGACAAACTACTGAGTAGTAAACAGGGCTAGGTAACATTCTGAACATTCTAAGATCTCAGAATGTAGAAGTAGCAGGTCAGATTGTGTAGATTTAGACTTGGATGAAGTGCAAAGAGAAGAATCAAAAGAATCAGAAGAAATAGGAGAACTATCTACTTTTGTTTTCAACTTTTTTCTTTCTAATAAATAATTTTGTTGATTTACTTTTTCTGCTTTTTCTACTTTTCTTACTTTATTTACTTCTAATCCTACAGTGTCTATTGAATCAAAAGTGGCCATTAAAAAATCTGAGTCATAGCCCTTCAGTACTACATTCACTGTTAGGCCTCTACAAAATCCTAGAGTACATAGTCAGGGTCTAGGAGTTCTGAGGTGACTTTCAGATTTGTAGAAAAGGCTTCTTACTACAAATCCTACTCATTACTCATTATTACTCTAATGACCTAACAGATATACTGTTGCTTCTGCAGACAGTCCTTAATTTGGTGCCCTGACTTTCTGTAGGCAAAGTATACTCCTTACTTTTGAGCTTCTCTAATGTCCATCAGAACAGATTGATTACAAATTACAAACAAATCAATCTGAGGGCTCAGAACTGCTAGAGCCAGACACATGTGTAAGTGTTCTGTACAGACTTGATACATCCAAGCTACAGCTTGGTTGAAGGAGATGGCATGTGTCTTCCACTCAGTGTAAGTGACTAGTTCTAGTATTATTCTGAGAATCTTATTAACTAGTTCCAGGTGAAGAGCTTTTTCAAGCATTCTAATAAGGACATTATTGAACCCAAGCATGAATCCTACCTTCCAGGCCAGGATATTGAACTCCTGAAAGAAGGCATTAGCAGAATGTTTGCCCTGTTACAGAGACACAAGCTTGTTCTATACATTATACTTCTTATTCAGATTGATGAAGGAAGCACAGAGCTGCCTCATGAATTCCAAGTACAACTTGTCATTCTGAAGTCAGATCAGGCTTCTAATCTAATGACCTTCAATCCAGTTCTGGGCCTAGGTGGCTACATTACCTTCCTTCATAAAGGAGAGGACAAATAGGACACAATTGAGATCTGAGAATAGATTAGTCAAAACAGTAGCTATGTATAGTTTGACTTGGCACTAGAAGTCCTCAAAGTGCTGCCTATTAAAGTCCAAAGGGTGGGCTACATACACTTTCTTTCCAGAACAGGTTGCAACTTCCAGAACAATCAGAACAGGTTCCAAAGGGGCTGAGGGCATGTGGTTAGTAAAGGCCTCTTAAATAGAGGTCTACACATATTAAGCTAGTTCTACTTGTAACTACTGATCTGGCAGGACAGCAGGGGTGGCAGTCAGTATAGTAGGGTCCATGTTTACACTACAAAGGAATCAGCACTAAACTAAAAGGGGTAATGAATAGAAGAAGGGTAGTAAAAGTTTAAAAGGGTTTAGAAAGTTTAAAATTTAAAAATGTAAAAGGGTTAGAACAAAGGAAAGAGATTGACACAACAGTAAGTACCAATGCCTGAAACGTAGAAGAGTTGTAGGGTAGTAATAGGTAGTCTTGATCTAATGTCAGTAACAGTATAGAGGGGACCTGAAGGCTCAGCAAGGGGACCCAGGCTACAACTATCCTACACAACAGAAATACAGAATGCAAGTACTAGAACATAGTCAGAACTTGCAGAACAGGCAGAGAGAGAGAGTGAGACAAGAGTAGAGTATATAGAGTGAGCCTAAGAGTACAGGACTACCTAGAGTAGATGAGATCAAGACTACAGGACTAGTCTGATCTTGTACACCTATATATACTAAACTACACAAGAGTACTCAGGGAGCATGAGCTACTAAGAATGATAAGCTATGAAGAATGAAAGAAAGGAATGTCAAAGATAAAGGTACAAAGAATGAAGGGATAGACAAAGGGTAAGAGACTATAGAATAATACAAAGAATGAAGGGGTGGTCAAAGGAATGGAATGATAAAGTAAGGAAGGGTAGTAGTAAGAGTCAGCACACATATAGTCTATAAACAGTGCCCCTAAGGGACAGAAGTCCTGAGTTCTGGTACAGAAGGGTGTAGAACCCTTAGAACTGAAGGTATGAGAGCAGAGAACTGTAACATCTACAAACTCTAACTTCTAGCAACATAGAAGCACATACACCTAGTGTTTAATAAGGTTTTGTTGTCTTAGTACTATAATCCCAGTTTTCCTTCACAACAAAGACCCCCTCTGCCTCTACTAGAACTCATTAGCTCTGAACTAGAATACAAAGTAGAATACATAGTAGATACTAAGCTACTGTATAGAAAACTCAAATTCCTGGTTTACTAGAAAGGGTACCTAGTTGAGGAGTACACTTGGGAACCTACTGAGAACCTTACTTATACTCCTAAGACAATCTGAGATTTCTATCAGCTTCATCCTAGTGCTCTGTACAAACTCAGCCTTACAGATTTCTAAGCCCTACTATTCTGACCTATACCTAAGCTACTAACCAAGCCCTATGTTTACTAATCAGGACAATTGGTTTTAGAGAGGGGGTGATATTACAATTCTCTACTCTCATACCTTCAGTTCTGAGGGTTCTGCACCCTTCTATACTAGAACTCAGGACTTCTGTCCCTTAGGGACACTGTTTATAAACTATATGTGTACTGACTCTTACTATTACTCTTCCTTACTTTATCATTCCATTCCTTTGACCACCCCTTCATTCTTTGTTCATTCTATAGTCTCTTACTCTTTGTTCATCCCTTCATTCTTTGTACCTTTATCTTTGACCTTCCTTTCTTTCATTCTTTATGGCTCATCATTCTTAGTAGCTTATACTCTCTGAGTACTCTTGTGTAGTTTAGTATATATAGGTGTACAAGATTAGACTGGTCCTATAGTCTTGATCTTGTCTACTCTAAGTAGTCCTGTACTCTTAGGCTCACTCTATATACTCTACTCTTGTCTCACTCTCTCTCTCTGCCTGTTCTACAAGTTCTGACTATGTTCTAGTACTTACATTCTGTATTTCTGTTGTGTAGGATAGTTGTAGCCTAGGTCCTCTTACTAAGCCTTCAGGTCCCCTCTATACTATTGCTGACAGACTTGTTATACATGTCAGACTTGGCAGATGTAACAAGTGCTGATTCTACTAAGTATTCTAGAGATTGTGCTACTTTTCCAAAAGATCTACATAGATACAAAGGTTATACTGAAAGTAGGAAGGTTCCAATATATTGTGTATACACACTGTTTGTTATTAGAGTATCCAGAGTTTCACATACTTTGTACAGAGAACAGAAGGACAATAGGACAGTTCATCTTTAAGGAACTTCTATACTAATATAGAGTATGTCCTAAGCTCATAACAGACAACAGAATACCTTACATTGTAGTGTTAGACTATTTGTAAGAACAATACCACATTAATCATATTTGGATTTCTGTATATAACTCCTGTACAAATGGAATTATTGAGTAGAAACACTTAAACATACAGGAAGCAATTGTAAAGACAGTAGGAGACAATATTGGACATTAGTATAAGTACATACATTCTGTGTTCTGGGCAGAGCAGATCATGATTCAGAAAGTAACAGGATATTCTCCTTATTACCTTGTTCATAGAGTAGAGCTAATATTACTGTTTGACCTGAACAAGGCAATGTATTTGGTTCCACCTAAAGAATCACTACTAACAACAAAGGAACTAGTAGTGATACAAGTATAACAATTGTAGAAGAGACCAGACAACCTTATACAAATGATGGAATGTGTTCAGAAAGCCTACAAAAGATACACAAAGCATTTTACAGAAGTCAATTGTAATTGGATCAAGGACTACAACTTTGCCCCAAGTGTACTAGTACTAATCTACAATTTGAAAGTGAGTAACAACTTAGAACAAAAGATGAAACTGTAATACTTTAGACTGTTTGTAGTAGTGTAAAGAACAAAAGGAAACACTTATGTTGTAGCAGAACTGGACAGAGTAGTAGCCAAGTTATGTATTATAGTATTTTGCTTAATTCTGTATTTTCTACATTCATGTTTAACAGTTCCTATCTTGTATCTTATTAAGGCTGTAGAACTAATGCTGGAAGATGTGAAACTGTACAGGACTAGTTGTAAGGATATGGATGATTTAGACAACTGTGCTTCAGATACTATACTTGAAGTAGAACCAAGTAGAGAAGTCACAGACTCCTGATCCAAGAATACACAATTTTTCAATATACCCTCCTAGTCTTGTACAGGAAACTAAAACATAGGGATTGATTCCCTACTAGTAACACCTAACAGTTGTGTAAATCTGTAAATACTGTGTTTAACTACAGTTCTTTATACTTTGTTATGTTTATATTCACATATGTTCAATCTTCTGTTACATTCCTTCTTATTTATAATAAAATTGTAAAAAGCCTATACAACATTCTATAAGTATATAAACCTTTATACAAATTATAATTCTTTTCCACCTATTCCTATCCTATTCTACTAGTTCTATACATAAATCATAAAAATATCCATCCATCCATTCTATTCCTCTTAACTCTCTATTTTATCTATTTTCCTATCTATTCTATCTATTTCTGTTCTATTCTGTTTATTCCTTATGTTTCTGGTTTTTTTTCATAAAAACCTAACTGGACTTTCTATTTTACTACTTTCTACCCTATTCTATTTCCTACTCTAACTCTTCCACCCTACTATCTACAGAGACTTCTACTGTTATAACTAAGAAGTTGATACTCTACCTTAGAGTCATAATCTTTGTATTAAACTTGTTCTTCATTATTATTAGTTACAACTCTAGATTGTTTAGCTTCTTAGTTATCTGTGAGTAGATGTTGTAAACAGTTCTAGCTTTACTATGTGTGATTAGAGGGATGACAGAACACAGACTCTAAGTTGTACTGTACAATTCTATAGTTTACCCTCTAGTCTTACACTAGATTCCTTTTAGACTACATTCAGAGTAGTAGAATATGTACACTGTGTACTAGTTTTCTATACAAACAATCACTATTGACACAGTCAAAAATAAGATTAAAACAGACTTACTTAGATTATTATAATATAGCTAATCTATTATAGTCTAGTAAGTAGATTCCTAAGGACTCTTGTACCTCTCTATACACTTTATACACTTGAGTGTATAGAAGACTATTCTCTCTGTCTAATCTGGAGGGATATTCTTATCCTCCTTACTTAAAGACTCTACTACAACCTTCTAGTTTTTTGTACACATTTCCTTATTAGAGACTAGAATCTCTACCTTTACAATAGTGTACTTCTTACTTAGAAGTACTAGTACTAGCTCTAGACAATAAAATAGAGTCAGTATACTTAGAAAATCAACTACCCCTTATTCATATTACCTTTTCCCTTACTCTTGTCCTCTTTCTTCTTTTCTAGCTTTGTAACTATTTAAGAAACTAGAAAAAACATTGTTTCAACTTAACACAATTTGTTAGTTATACTTGTACTTACTAACTATGACTTGTTTCTCCTTCTATTCCTTTTTTACATTAACTTTCTCTTTCTCTACAACTAGCTTTTTCTTTTCTAGTTTTGTAAATTCTTTAGAAACTAAGTAAAGACAATATTAGTAGTATACAATTTATTAGTTATACATTTAATTTATACTTAACTTATTCTTCTTTTCTACTATTACTTTTAACTTTTCTGTGTTTGTAACAGTATTAGAACTTATGTAAACAGTTAGTTATTATATACAATTTGTTAGTTATACTTACACACATACTTTTGAACCCTTTCTTTTCCTTCCTATCCTTCTACTTTATTACTAACTGTACTAAGACTATAGTCTTTTCCTTCTCCTTCTCTTTCTCCTTCTCCTTCTCCTTCTCCTTCTCCTTCTCCTTCTCCTTCTCCTTCTCCTTCTCCTTCTCCTTCTCCTTCTCCTTCTCCTTCTCCTTCTCCTTCTCCTTCTCCTTCTCCTTCTTCTTCTTTCTCTCTCTCTCCTTCTCCTTCTCCTTTCTCCTCTCCTTTTCCTTCTTTACTTTAGTCTGAGCCTCTTTCTTAATCTTAGTCTGTATTACTTTCTTAGCCTCTACCTTTACTTTTAGTTTAATAGTAGCTTTGTCCTCCTTTACTTTTGTAAGCTTCTCTACTATTACTTTACAATCTATAAAATGTTCTGTGTTAGTAGACAGATTAGAAAATAGGAAATAAGAGACTTACTACTAGATTAACTCTCTACTAACATAAACAAAACCTTCTTACTCTCTAAATTGTTGTTATTATAATATTATTGTCTAAACTCTCTTTGTCTTCAGACTTAGAATCTATAGTTAATCTGTCAGTTTCCTCCTTTACAACCTTGTCCTCTAGTTTGTTTTCTGTATTAGAACTTATAGAGTACATTAACATATGAGTTAGAGACAATATACTTTATAAAGGTACTTACTAAGTATATGTTTAACTAGCTTGTCATTCATGTCTATTCTCTTACTAGCTACTATATTATTGTGTGTGTAATTTCTGAAGAAAATCACAAAATTAGTATAAAAAGAGTAGAAAAGAGTATAACACTTACTATCAGATTTACTAAGAAGTAGTAATAACATAGTAAGAGTGATAGAAGAAAGTAGGAAGAATAAGTAATAATGTTTACACACACACAGAACTTACATTCAGTCTACTAATTATTAAATCAACTATGTGACTGTAGACAGTCACAAGCAGATGTGCTAAAAGATAAAACAATTAGTATTATACTAAGAACTATACATTACATACAAACAATTATAGTAATCAATTCTGAACACTTATATAACTTATAGAAGCTTACTCTAAGTGTTACAATTCTCTACTCTCTTACCTTCAGTTCTAAGGGTTCTACACCCTTCTGTATTAGAACTCAGGACTTCTGTCCCTCAGAGGTACTATCTATAAACTATATGTGTACTAACTCTTACTACTACCCTTCCTTACTTTATCATTCTATTCCTTTGACTACTCCTTCATTCTCTGTTCATTCTATAGTCTCTTACCCTTTGTCCATCCCTTCATTCTTTATACCTTTATCTTTAACATTCCTTTCTTTTATTCTTTGTAGCTTATTATTCTTAGTAACTCATACTTCCTAAGTACTCTTGTATAGTTTAGTATATATAAGTGTATAAGATTAGACTAGTCCTATAGTCTTGATCTTGTCTACTCTAGATAGTTCTGTACTCTTAGGCTCACTCTATATACCCTACTCTTGTCTCACTCTCTCTCTCTACCTGTTCTACAAGTTCTAACTACATTCTAGTACTTACATTCTGTATTTCTGTTATGTAGGATAGTTGTAGCCTAGGTCCTCTTGTTGAGCCTTTGGGTCCCCTCTACACTGTTACTAACATCAGATTAAGACTCCCTATTACTACCCTACAACTCTCCTACATTTTGAG
>NW_006760394.1:2838989-2846561 GCF_000271605.1 Fomitiporia mediterranea MF3/22 | reverse complement strand
TTTTATTGTTAAATTGGTTTGCTAGGTAAAACGTTTTATATATTGGTTTTATTTTATTTTATTTGAATCATTGTATAGATGTACCTATTAGTATCTATCCAATGTATTTCATAGTATTATAATACTGTTCACACTTGTATTAATTGTGTAGTGAGGGCAAATTAATTGTTTGTACAAGAATTGATTTAATAGTTTTATTTAATTATATGTATGTACTCCATACTTGTTTATATAGTTATTATCTGTGTATTGTTTGTTGTAGTTGTGAATTATATCACAATTATATTTGTATTATCATATAGATATATTATTTATTGTTTTATGTACGTTCCAAAGTATTATTTTCGTTATTCATCACTTTTATCCATGAACTATAGTCTGAATTGATGAATTATTTTGTTATATAATGTGATAATTGTCTGTATATTATTTATTTTCGTATTAAACACTGTTAAGTTAATTATATTATCATATTAATATTATTTGCCAAGTATGAGCATTTGTTTTGTAGTAGAATTATTATTTATTTAATGTTGAAGTTCAATCATACATTACATTAACTTCTGTTATTTAGTTCTGATCAATGTAGTTTTGCTTTGTACTGAATGATTTACCTTTATGATCCATTATGTCTGTCTGTAACTTCTATCACTTAGTCAGTACTTAGTCTGTGAATTTTGTTATTCTATTTTTTGTAGCATCCATAGTGTTATACTTTCTGTTCCATTGTTTATATTTAGTTATTAATTTTTCATACATATTATCCATTTTCTCCCCTTCAATTCAAGAAGGTATTTCTTTGAAGAATTGGATATTTCTTTAATGTTTATTAATTGTTATTATAACATAATATTTATATATAATAATTGTAATTGCTTTCATGGTTCGATTTCTAATTATTAGTATTTTAAAACAGTGTGTAATGTTTGTTATGTTCTATAATAAGTAATTTAATTGTTATTACTATTATATCTTTGTTACCATTAATGTTTGTCAACTTATATAATGTGTATTTTGTTTGTTATAGTAGATAATTACACATTATGTATAATATACAAGTTTTGTTTGTGCTTGTTATCTTTTATTAATAATCATTCATAACTATGAATGAATATTTTGTTTTTGTGTTGAAAACATATAGTAATTTGTTTGTTTCTGTATAATATTTGTTTAATAACATTATAATTATTATTTATGTAGTGCTTTTAGTAAATGTACTAAGGTCTATTAAGTACACTCACATCCATTATTGCCTATTTTATATTATATTGTCTGAGATAATGGCTTAAACATTTTATCAATTTATTTAATCATATTATATTATGATTGTTTTCAATTGTAATTATTATAATAATGCATTTGTAATAATAATATTTGTATTATTTGTTGTAATAGCCTTATCAGCTTAATACTTTGCTCTTACAAGCTATATTGTCACAATGTAAATTTAATAATTGTTTGTTAAGGTATATACACTGTACAGTTGATGTTACTGTTACAACTTCGAAATTTATTATATAATCAGCTGCTGTAATAACATGTTTTGAGTAATTAAGTTGTATTAATGTGTTGTTTTGAGTATATTAGAGATATAATTCTTTTGTTCATTGTTAGTATACATTTACACAATTGTATTAATGTGTAAAGTAGTATCATTTGTTTAATAATTATAATTTTGCACTTGTCTTGTACTGTAATCAGTATTTATGCATTATAACATTATTTCTTTGTGTGTAGTTAGTTTATACACTCTATAGCATTGTTTTTTTTGGTTTGTAGTTATTCATTATACTTTTGTATATCTGTACTTGTCTGTATATCTTAGATATGTGTATTATATTTGGTATCTAATAAGTAATTGTGATATCTGACATGTAACCACTGAATCCAATATGTTACATATAATTGCTCAACCATAATATGTGTTAGTTATTATATTGTTCTGTATTTGTTCTGTTAGTTCTATCCATATTATTATTATTATTATCATTATTATTGTTGTTATTATAGTGTCTACAATTGTATTATTGTTTATAATACATGTTAAATGTTTTATTTATTCGATTTAATATACTGTTTAGCATATATACACTTGTTTTGAGCATTAATTGTTTGGCTGTGATATTACTATATGTGTTATTATTTGATTTATACTATAACATATGTGTGCTTGTTGACAGTGTCAATCATTTGTACTATTGTAATGTTAATAGCAGAAGAGTAGTGTTTGTTTTATTAATCTTTTTAATGTTTGTCTGTAGTATGATCAGTTAATTTATTATAACATGATCTCCATGATATTATAGAATATTTTAGTGATTAAATGTCACAGTAAGTGATACTCATTGTAGTTTCAACATCACCTACATAAATTATGTTATTATTGGGCTAATGATCATAATTACTAAGATGACAATCATATAATGTCTGGGTTGTATGTAGTACAGTAGTGTAAGGATTTGATTTACTGGTTTGTATTTTATTACTACTACATTACTGATTGCATCAGATCATTACACAGTGGGACCCACAAGCACATATATTCTCATTGTAGTTAGTTACACTTCCTCCTCATGTATCTACACATGTATACCCCTATAAAAGACAGTATTGACTGCTGGGTAAAGGGGATTCTTTTCCCCTGACCCCTTGCTTGAGTACTAGGTTATCCTAGTCAGTAGTTGAGTGAACTAAGGGTAATTAGAATTCTCTTGTGAGGAACAGTGAGTTTCCTTACATATTTTTGACTGTACCCACCTAGTACTGAAACCTCTTGCTGGATGCTGAGGAACTGAAGGGTCTGATCAACCCTAGGTCTCCCTCATCATCTAGTACCCCTCAGGAATTTTTAGTGAGTAAAGTTACAATTTTCGAGTAGAAACAGAGACTACTTACTAGATTGGCCCCTAGTAGGTTCACAATGCTTCAGAATGCTGTGGAATGCTTCTGGAACACATTAGTACATATTGATATGGACCAGCACTGGATATGCTGGAGGTTTGCATTGATCAGATGGGTTGAGGACCAGGCATCCATGACAGTGAAAAGGAACAAACAGGTGTGTATTGAGTTTACAGGCAATGGACAACAAGATTATCCATTAAATATTGATTACAATGTGGCTGCCAAGTCTTGACTGACGATTCCTGGAGGGTACCCAAGTCTGGATATTGATACTAACATGCTAGGATGTAAGTCCTTGTCCCTTGTGGGCTGGAGGCAACCTAATGAACCTATACCAGGTGATAAGTCCTTGTCTACACAAGGCTAGAGGCACCCTAATGAACTAGTACATACCAATAACATAGAACTAAGACATGTAACTGTACCAGTGCATATAGTTAGACAAACGTACACTGTAGAGCAGACACTAGCAAGTATTCACACTACTGGGCTCAAAGAAATAGCAAACAAAGGTACAGAGAGCAGAAACACTCAGGCAATTGTTCTTAAGGATTTGCTCTATCAATTTCAGGCTACTGAGTTTGAGGATTCACTCAATAGAGGACAGGCAATTTGGTTTGAGGATTCACCAAGTTGATATAGAGAGCTAACAGCAAGCATTGAGGAATTTGCAAGCCAGTACAAGAGTTACAGAGTGTACATAGTCAGTATCAGTAAGAGTGTGGATAAGTATCCAGTGAGCACACTTACTTCAGAACAGAAACACATTGACAACAGTGATGTAGAGGGTAATGAGACACTTAAGACCCTTTTAGGCAGCAAAGAAAGCAGCCAGGACTCAAAGGACAAGAGTAACAGACAAGGCCAGGAGAGCCAGGCATTGAAACTACAGAGAATCAATGAGGAACAAGATTTCCAGAAGGCAAGTAAGACCTTCAGACACATTGTAAGAGCCAGAGCAATTGAGATAGACATAGGACATGTCAGCCCATTCCACAGTTTGATAGACATTGAAGATTTGAATAAGAGAATGTACAAGTTTGATGGAATGTATTAGGAAGAGGAGAAAGCAACTCCTTCATCAAACAAGAGCAGACTTGATAGTATAGTAACAGAAAAGTGTGAAACACTTCAGGCAGGCTACAGAACGAAAGCCAGACATGCTACAGTACCTACAGACAGTAGAGATCAGAACTATTGATACAAGAGTGTAGAAGAAACGCTCAAGAGTCTAGACATACAATTGCATTCACAGAAAGTGAGAGGAATATGCAAAGCACAAGGAACAGAACAAAAACCAGAACTGCCAGGCATTCAATACGATTGTGAAATTGATTCAGACTATCCAAGCAAAACGGACATTGTATTGACAGAACAGTACTTTGAGGATAGCAAAAGTGAATGCAAATTGGAACTACAGGGATCAGTACTTGATCCAGAGGGCAAAAATCAAGCATACACCTACAAAATCAAGTGTTTAACCTCATACATAGCAGATATTGACTACACATTGCACAGGAGCAATGTACAGGAGTACTACAACAGATACAACACCCTAGCCAGGTCCAGGAATAAGAGAGAAAGTGAAATACCTGGATATATGTGGTCTCAAATGGAAATATTGAGTTTTTCAGGACATCAGAGTATCCCTTACAAAAATAAAAGGAACAAACAATCCCATAGTAATACTTTACAATTGAAAGCAGTCCCAGGCAAGGCATACACTAGTGGTATTAGTGAGAACAATATTGATTCAGAGTGTAGTAAACTATACAGTTCAAAGCCACATATTGAGTGTAGCAAGTATAAGAATAGCTCAAGCAGTAGTTCAAGAACAAACAATGGACACAGGCATACAGTGTAGAAAGGATTATACAAGACTATGGATACACATGGCACATGGAAAGGACTAGGAAACATGCATACAACCATTGTTTCAAGGAATCTAAGATGCTACAGGCACAAGGCAACACATATATGGACACTTCAGAGACACTACTACCAATTCTTAGAGCCACAAATTGAAACAATGCTCTTAAGAAATACAGGTTGTTCACAGACAACAGGAATGTGTACCAGGATATCAGGAAAGGACCTGAGAATGTTAGAAGATTGGAATATAACCAGCCAGATAGTATTATGGTTTACAAGGTAATGCAAATAGTAAACTGTGCAAGCAGGACAATCTATCAAGCATTACTAGACTATAAACTATGACTACTCTTGGATACTGAGAAATATTTCAATCCAAACAATTCACACAGGTATTCTATTAAGTTAGAAGGCTACATCACACATTGGAAGACAGACATCAGCACATTGAGCAAGGCAAAGTGTATATACATCAAGAATAAGATGATACTGCTTCAGAATAAGTATCAGGCATGGAGATACATTGACAGTGATAGAAAGACACAGACATACACATACACAGTCAATTCTATTCAGTACAGGAAGGCATTCGAAAGCAAAGAACTGCTTCAGATAATTTCAGGACCAGGAGAATGTTCAGACATTCAGGTATATCAATTCTACAACATCAGAACAGACATTTCCATCTTCAGGATTGAAGAAACAGTCAGTAATGAGCACAATCAAAGAACTTTACATAGAACAATGTTCTATAAGGTACAATTGGATGTTACACTATGAAACTATTCAGTTCATAATGAAGAATTATTCAGAAACGTCAGAACCAGCTCAGACTACAAGGATATATTGTACAGAACACAGTTTCAGGAGAACATAAGGTATTACATTGTGAAATACATCTTCAGACAGCCAGGATTCATTAGAATAGACTCAGGATACTTTATTAGATGTATTATGGACATTACAAGCACTCAAACAGATGCACTAGCATGCATATACTTAGGATACATAGTAAGGATTGTGATATTCAAGCTACAGGATGACAATTACAATCTACAAGATGTAAAACAGTTACAATCTATGTACTACAAGGATAGTAAGACACTACTGAGATCAGGAAACAATACACATTGTATGGAACAAAGTACAGAAGTTCAGAGGGCAACTTCAAGCCAGAGAACAGGTTCAGAACCCAGACAATCTGCTCAATCCACTCAAACAGATTATCACACTGCTTCAAGGGAAAGTGAAGGCAATACACATACAGCCAGCAAATATCAGAGCAATAGTAAATTAGGAATGATTGAACAGACTATTTGAGTATTCAGGAATGATACTTCAATGCTACAGAAGGAAATAGAGTATCAGGAAGCTCTAGGACATCTATTGAACAATGATACAGTTCAATCTACTCTAGGAATGAGTAGTTACAATCAGTTTGAAGTACAAAATCATGCAGAAGACCTCTCCAGACACCCTAGACAGGTTTCAGGACTATACCAGACGTTTTACACCAAAAATGAAGTCATATTTCAATAAGAGGGCAAGAGGCACACACATTGTATTGTATACACACTCTTTGAGCATACAATCTACATGTTTGAACATACAATTTTCTTACATGGATTGCTACAGAACAATTTTGTGAAGGACTTTGCAGTACCAGACAGTATCAGTACTACAGGAAACAGGACACATGATAGGTACATGAGGAAAGAATACATCAGTACAAGGACAAGAACACAGAAAGACAGGAAGTCAATGCTAGAACACATTAATCCACACATGGATTTGCCAAATGAACAGAGAATTGGTAGCATATACTCAGGACTTCAGGCAGTGCTACTGCACATACAGACAGGACTTTTCATTGAGACATACATGGAACAACACAGTATACAGACAGTTACAGTACTCAGGAAAGTAGAGAATGCTACTTGGACACTTTGTGATAGAACATTACACCATGAGACATTGAAAGTATACTTGGACAATTCAGGAATTGAATCAATTGACTTACAAAGACACAAACAAGTTGAGACACAAGGAAACAGTATGAGAATACAGTAGGACATTCATCACACACAGAGATACCATACATATAGACACATATCTAGTGATATTAGGCTCATACCTCACAATCTCATTGAATTTGAGACAATATTCTCATTCAAAGACAAACATTACACTCTAGGTTACACTCTACAATTAGTATTCAGACATCAGGCTCAACAGGATATCCAGTTTTGTGTCACAGTTGGTTATTGCACACAAAAAAACACACATTTGGAGACATTCTACCAATACAAGCACAAGGCACTACATTTGCAGGAACTAGTCTATTGGAAAAATCGAGGACATAGTAGAGGAATTTTGGAATACATCTCTGCTACATGTTATTGCATTACTATCCTACAGGAACAAGAATTTGTGCAAGGTCAGTTAGAAGCTACAACACTAATCCATTCTATTGAGGAAGAAGGTTATAGCTTTGTTGATCAGGGATTTACCTCTGCACTTCCTGAAGATGCAGGAGAAGAGAATATTTGCAATTACCATACTGCCAGAATTTCCACTTCCATACATATTGATCTACACTGTGTGTCTCAGAATACTCAAGAGCCAAAACACTATATCTTCCCAGGAACTCCACTGATTTTCTTCAAAAAGTGTTGTATTGATAGCAACAATCAAGAGGCAAATTTCCTACTAATTGACTATACAGTAATAATGACCATGTTTAATTCTATTAATGTTTTATCTAGTTTCACATGGTTTGGAACCATGCTACTCACT